>NW_028318190.1:9770000-10001826 GCF_062004578.1 Staurois parvus | reverse complement strand
GTGGCTGGCATTTTCCATGTGGACATCATGTGGATCGGACTGTGGAGGATGGGAATGGAAACGAGACTGGTGTGGTCTCTTCTGGCCGACCTGGTTGTTAGGCCCAGAGCGCCTTTGTTGCTGCTGCTGATGGTGGTGGTGATGCTGCTGCTGCTGTGGCGGCTGCTGGGCCTGCTGCTGAGCTGGGGGCTGACTAGGAGTGGACATCATTTTGGGCTGCGGTTTCGGGGGCCTGGTTCTGGATGGCGGGTTTCTGAGCACTGGCCTGTTGTTGCTGCTGCTGTGGCGGTGCCTGCTGTGGGGCAGCCGCGGGCTTCTGCTGAGGGGACTGGGCTGGTTTGGTCTGTGAAGTGGCCTGGACTGGGGCCTGGGAAGGAGTCTTGGCGGCCGGGGTCTGTGGAGTCTGTGGCGTTTGGGCGGGCTTGGCAGGCTCCTGTACGGCCGGCTTTTGTTCCTGGGCAGGCTGCGGCTGCTGCTGTGGTGGTGGTTGTTGTGTTGGTGGTGGTGTTTGTTGTTGTGGTTGTTGCTGCTGCTGAGGAGGCTTTGTCTGACTCGGCTGTTGACTCTGCTGCTGATTCTGCTGCTGCACGGGCTTCTGCTGCGGTTGTTGCTGCTGCTGAAGCGGCTTGTGAGGCTGATACCCAGAAGTGCTGCGAATGGAGTCCAGGAACCCCGGGCCACGGTGGTAGTTCGACATTCCTCCACCTCCCCCCATTCCACGGCCACCGTTACCTCGGCGATACATGCTCATGCCTCCCATTCCTCCGCCTCCCATACCACCCCGGCTTCTATACCTATCCCGAGACATTGTACGCTGTAAGAACGGAGCGCGCGAGAAGCACAAATAATGTCCGTCACCCTAAAATGGCGGCGAAGAAGAGAGGGAAACGAGGTGGCTCTGTCCTCTACTTCTATACCGAGCTCGCGTTTACGCCTTCCCAACTATTGGTCCAATGAGAACACAAGAAGCGCTGAGCTCGACGTGCTATTGGTGAGCCAGCCTGGTAACAGGAAGGGGAAATTGAGCTTCCTCCCGACTCCGCGGTGGTGATTGGACCGCTTTCACGCCTCGCTCCTCCTCTGTAAAGCGGCTCGTCCCACCCTGAACGCGGTCTAGCCAGCGCCTACTACGGTGATTGGTGCATTTCGATAAGTGGCAGATTCTACCACCTATCAGGGTACTCTAACCTTTGTAGTGCGATTATGAAAGTCATAGTTTATATTTAATGAATGAAGGCTTTGTACGAGATTGTGTGTTTTGTAGGAAACAAATTGGGGATTTTGCATTTAAAACAATAATTTATCTGTCTCCCCTCTCTGTATCTATCTCTCACTCCCCCCTTCTCTCTCCCTCCCTTCTCCCCCCCCCCCTCTCTCTCCTCCCTCCCTCCCTTCTCCCCCCTCTCTCTCCTCTCCCCCATCCTCCATCCCCCCTCCACCATCCACTCCCCCCCTTCTCCCCCCTCCTCTCTCCCCCCCTTCTCCCCCTCCTCCCCCCTCTCCCCCTTCTCCCCCCCCTCCTCTCTCACCCCCCTCTCTCCCCCCTCCTCTCTCACCCCCCCCCTCTCCCCCCTCCCCCCATCTCTCCCTCTTCTCTCTCTCCCCCTCCTCCCTCTTCTCTCTCCCCTCTCTCTCCCCCTCCTCCCTCTTCTCTCTCCCCCTCCTCCCTCTTCTCTCTCCCCCCCTCCTCCCTCTCTCTCTCTCCCCCCTCCTCCCTCCCCCTCCTCTCTCTTCTCTCTTCTCTCTCCCCTCTCTTTCTCCCTCCATCTTCTCTCCCCCCCTCTTCTCTCTCCCCCCTCTTCTCTCTCCCCCTCTTCTCTCCCCCTCCCCCTCTTCTCTCTCCCTCCCCCTCCCCCTCTTCTCTCTCCTCTCTCTCCCCCTCCCCCTCTTCTCTCTCCCCTCTCTCTCCCCCTCCTCCCTCTTCTCTCTCCCCTCTCTCTCCCCCCCTCCTCCCTCTTCTCTCTCCCCTCTCTCTCCCCCCTCCTCTCTCACCCCCCCTCTCCCCCCTCCCCCCATCTCTCCCTCTTCTCTCTCTCCCCCTCCTCCCTCTTCTCTCTCCCCTCTCTCTCCCCCTCCTCCCTCTTCTCTCTCCCCCTCCTCCCTCTTCTCTCTCCCCCCCTCCTCCCTCTTCTCTCTCCCCCCTCCTCCCTCTTCTCTCTCCCCCCCCCTCCTCCCTCTTCTCTCTCCCCCCCCTCCTCCCTCTTCTCTCTCACCCTCTCTCTCCCCCTCCCCCCTCTTCTCTCTCCCCCTCCCCCTCCTCTCTCTCCCCTCTCTCTCCCCCTCCCCTCTCTCCCCTCTCTCTCCCCCTCCCCCCTCTTCTCTCTCCCCCTCCCCCTCTTCTCTCTCCCCTCTCTCTCCCCCTCCTCCCTCTTCTCTCTCCCCTCTCTCTCCCCCTCCCCCTCTTCTCTCTCCCCTCTCTCTCCCCTCCTCCCTCTTCTCTCTCCCCTCTCTCTCTCCCCCTCCTCCCTCTTCTCTCCCCCCCTCCTCCCTCTTCTCTCCCCCCCTCCTCCCTCTTCTCTCTCCCCTCTCTCTCCCCCTCCTCCCTCTTTCTCTCCCCTCTCTCTCTCCCCCTCCTCCCTCTTCTCTCCCCCCTCCTCCCTCTCCTCCCCTCTCTCTCTCCCCCTCCTCCCTCCCTCTCCTCCCCTCTCTCTCTCCCCCCTCCTCCCTCTTCTCTCTCCCCCTCCTCCCTCTTCTCTCTTCTCTCTCCCCTCTCTTTCTCCCTCCATCTTCTCTCCCCCTCTTCTCTCTCCCCCCTCTTCTCTCTCCCCCTCTTCTCTCCCCCTCCCCCTCTTCTCTCTCCCTCCCCCTCCCCTCTTCTCTCTCCTCTCTCTCCCCCTCCCCCTCTTCTCTCTCCCCCTCCTCCCTCTTCTCTCTCCCCTCTCTCCCCCTCCCCCTCTTCTCTCTCCCCCCCCTCTTCTCTCTCCCCTCTCTCTCCCCCTCCTCCCTCTTCTCTCTTCCCTCTCTCTCTCCCCCTCCTCCCTCTTCTCTCCCCCCCCTCCTCCCTCTTCTCTCTCCCTCTTCCTCTCCCCCTCCTCCCTCTTCTCTCCCCCCCTCCTCCCTCTTCTCTCCCCCCCTCCTCCCTCTTCTCTCTCCCCTCTCTCTCCCCCTCCTCCCTCTTCTCTCTCCCCTCTCTCTCCCCCTCCTCCCCCTCTCTCCCCTCTCTCTCTCCCCCTCCTCCCTCTTCTCTCCCCCCTCCTCCCTCTCTCTCCCCCCCCTCCTCCCTCTTCTCTCTCCCCTCTCTCTCCCCCTCCTCCCTCTTCTCTCTCCCCTCTCTCTCCCCCCCTCCTCCCTCTTCTCTCCCCCCCTCCTCCCTCTTCTCTCCCCCCCTCCTCCCTCTTCTCTCTCCCCTCTCTTTCTCCCTCCATCTTCTCTCCCCCCCCTCCCCTTTCTCCCCCCCCTCCCTCTTCTCTCCCCCCCTCCCTCTTCTCTCCCCCCCCTCTCGCCCCCCCTCCCCCCCTCTCTCCCCCCCCTCCCCTTTCTCCCCCCCTCCCTCTTCTCTCCCCCCCTCCCCTCTCTCCCCCCCCTCCCTCTTCTCTCCCCCCCCCTCCCTCTTCTCTCCCCCCTCCCCTTTCTCCCCCCCTCCCTCTTCTCTCCCCCCCCTCCCCTCTCTCCCCCCCCTCCCTCTTCTCTCCCCCCCCTCCCTCTTCTCTCCCCCCTCCTCCCTCTTCTCTCTCCCCCCTCTTCAGTCTCTCCCCTCTCTTTATCCCTCCCTCTTCTCTCTCCCCCTCTCCTCTCCCCTCCCTCTTCTCCCCCCCCCCTCCCTCTTCTCCCCTTCTCCCCTTCTCCCCCCCTCCTCCCTCTTCTCCCCTTCTCCCCCCCCTCCTCTTCTCTCCCCCCCTCTCTCCCCCCCCCCTCTCCCCCCCCTCTTCTCTCCCCCCCTCTCCCCCCCCCTCCCCTTTCTCCCCCCTCCCCTCTTCTCTCCCCCCCTCCCCTCTCTCCCCCCTCCCTCTTCTCTCCCCCCTCCTCCCTCTTCTCTCTCCCCCCTCTTCAGTCTCTCCCCTCTCTTTATCCCTCCCTCTTCTCTCTCCCCCTCTCCTCTCCCCCTCCCTCTTCTCCCCCCTCCCTCTTCTCCCCTTCTCCCCCCCCCTCCTCCCTCTTCTCCCTTCTCCCCCCCTCCTCCCTCTTCTCCCCCCTCCTCCCTCTTCTCCCCCCCTCCTCCCCTTCTCCCCCCCTCCTCCCTCTTCTCCCCCCCTCCTCCCTCTTCTCTCTCCCCCCTCCTCCCTCTTCTCTCTCCCCTCTTCTCTCTCCCTCCCCCCTCCCTCTTCTCCCCCCTCTCCCTCCCCCCTCCCTCTTCTCCCCCCTCTCCCTCCCCCTCCTCCTCCCTCTTCTCTCTCCCCTCTCTTTCTCCCTCTTCTCTCTCCCTCTCTTTCTCCCTCTTCTCTCTCCCCCTCTCCTCCCTCTTCTCTCTCCCCTCTTTTTCTCCCTCTTCTCTCTCCCCTCTCTTTCTCCCTCCCTCTTCTCTCCCCCCCCTCCCCTCTCTCCCTCCCCCCTCCCCTCTCTCCCTCCCCCCTCCCTCTTCTCTCTCCCCTCTCCCTCTTCTCTCTCCCCTCTCTTTCTCCCTCCCTCTTCTCTCCCCCCCTCCCCTCTCTCCCTCCCCCTTCTCCCCCCCCTCCCTCTTCTCCCCCCCCTCCCTCTTCTCCCCCCCTCCCCTTCTCCCTCCCCCTCCCCTCTTCTCTCTCCCCCTCCCCTCTTCTCTCTCCCCCTCCCCTCTCTCCCTCCCCCCTCTCCCTCCCCCCTCCCCTTCTCTCTCCCCCTCCCCCTTCTCTCTCCCCCTCCCCTCCCCCTTCTCTCTCCCCCTCCCCCCTTCTCTCTCCCCCTCCCCTCTCTCCCTCCCCCTTCTCTCTCCCCTCTCTCCCTCATCCCTCCTCCTCTCTCCCTCATCTCTCATCCCCCTCCCCTCTCTCTCATCCCCCCTCCCCCATATATCTCTCATCTATCACTCGCTCTCTCATCTATCTTTCTCTCATCTCTTTCCTCTCCTCCCCCCCCCTCTCTCTTCTCTCTCTCATCTATCTTTCTCCCCTCTCTCATATCCCCCTCTCATCTCTCTCATCTATCATTCCCTCTCCCTCCTCCCTCTCTCTCATCTATCTTTCTTAGTCGCACCTCTCTCCCATCTCTCTCTTCCCCATCTCTCTCTCGTTTATCTTTCTCTCTCATCTATCTTTCATCTCTCATCTCTCCCTTTATCTATATTTTCTCTCTCTCATCTATCTTTCTATCTCTCTCTTTCTCGGTCTCTTTATCTGTCTCTCTCTTTATATGTCTCCTTTCTCTCTTTTAATCTGTCTCTCTATCTATCTGTATATTTATCTCTCTATCAATCTGTCTCTTTATCTATCTATCTATCTCTTTATCTGTCTGTCTCTTTATCTCTTTCTCCCTCTCCCCCTGTCTCTTTCTCCATCTGTCTCTTTATCTATCTATCTATCTATCTATCTATCTATCTATCTATCTATCTATCTATCTCTCGTTATGTATCTTTATCTATCTCTGTCGTTATCTATCTTTTTCTATCTATCATATTCCACTACTTTCCACTGCACACATATCAGAGCAAATGGGCCTGGGTGCTCAACAATGCATGAATTACATATAATCCAAAAGATAGTGTGGAACACAGGTCTAGAGAGGTGAACACAAAGTGATGAAGTTTTATTTCACACTCGTGTTCTACAGTAGAATACACGGAATCACATGACAAGTGAAATAACATGGATTTTTGTGGAGGCTGTTCAGATATATGCAGTGCAATTTCGATGCAAAATTAAAAAAAAACATTTTTTAAAAGGGTCCTACGCGAGTATAGTGTGGTGCGATTTGTAGCTATATAGACTTAAATGGAAATTGCTTATCTATGCTAAGATAACACGATTCTAGTACATTTTCTGCAAGTCTTTGTTTCTTATCTCCCATCCCTGGTCTTACTCAGAGAGAGGGAGACTGGCGGAGAACACTGCCAAATCGTAGAATCAGAATCAAACTTTAATCGCTGAACAACTACCCATTGAATTTGCACTGTAACCGGCAGGAAAAACTGTAGCTGCTGACTTTTAAAAAACAGCCACTTACCTGTCCCTCAGTCCCGCAGTGTGTCTCCTGCAGCCCGTTTCACCGGCCATCCTGTATTCCAGGAGGCCGTCATCTTCAGTGTGTGCACCTGGCTGTGATAGCTTGCGGCTTCACAGCTGGGTACCCACTGTGCATGCGCTTCATGAATGGTCCTGTAGTCTTCTGGGGCCTGTCACATTTCCCAAAAGACTACAGCGAGGGAGGGAGGATACCTTCCAATCACCTAGGCCAGGGGTGGCGAACAAGTTAGACACAAAGAGCCAAAATTTTAAACTGTGAAAGTCAGAGAGCCACACCACGCAGTGACCTGCCAAAACAGACAAACACTCACACAAAAACACATAATTAAAACCATATTATTCACCATAATACTTTCTTCCCCTTACAAAACACAGGGATGACCAGAGACTGTGGACAGCACAGGGATGACCAGAGACTGCGGACAGCACAGGGATGACCAGAGACTGCGGACAGTACAGATGACTGCTGACCTGTGGGGAGGTGGGGAGCGGGTACCTGAATTTGACAGGTACCCGCTCTTACTTCCGCAGAGTTTTTGTTTGATCTTACCTGTTCCTCGATCCAGCCGCACGCTGTCTTCCCGGCTTCTGTAATGGCGCTCGGCATGACAGCCGGGTGCCCAGTGCGCATGAGCGAGAAGCACTTGCGCTTTGTGATTGGTCTGGCGGCTTCTGGGATCTGTCATTTGTCCCAGGTACCGCCTTACCATTCACAAAAAGCACCGCTTCTTGCGCGTGCACACTTGGCACCCGGCTGTCATGCCCAGTGCCCACACTACAGAAGCCGGAAGACAGCGCGCCGCTGGATAGAGGAACAGGTAAGATCAAAGAAGAGCAAAGAGCCGCATTCATTTTGGCCGGGAGCCGCATGCGGCTCGAGAGCCGCGTGTTCGCCACCCCTGACCTAGGCAATCGGAAGTGGGAGCGGGTACCTGTCAAATTCTGGTACCCGCTCCCCCCTGCCCCCCAAAGGTGCCAATCCTTAATGGGGAGCAGTCCTTAAAGCAGAACTTCCCCTTTTGGGTGGAGCTCCGCTTTAAGTTAACTGTAAGACTTAACATTTAAGACTAAAGTCTTCCGTTCACCTCTTAAGACTCCTGAGTGCTGCTCTATCTTTTGGAATATATGTACAGTGAAGGAAATAAGTATTTGATCCTCTGCTGATTTTAAATGTTTGCCCACTCACAAAGAAATGATCAGTCTAAAAATCGAATGGTAGGTGTATTGTAACACTGAGAGACAGAATAGCAACACACTGAGAGACAGAATAGCAACAAAAAATACAAAAGAAATGCATGTCTAACAAATTATGCACTGATTTGCATGTTCATGAGGGAAATAAGTATTTGATTCCCTTCACAAAACATGACTTAGTACTTGGTGGCAAATCCCTTGTTGGCAATCACAGAGGTCAGATGTTTCCTGTAGTTGGCCACCAGGTTTGCACACTTTTTGGCCCACTCCTCTTGGCAGATCCTCTCCAAGTTATTAAGGTTTGGTGGCTGACATTTGGCAACTCAAACTTTCAGCTCCCGCCACAGATTTTCCATCGGATTAAGGTCTGGAGACTGGCTAGGCCACTCGAGGACCTTAATGTGCTTCTTCTTGAGCCAGTCCTTTTTTGCCTTGGCCGTGTGTTTTGGGTATTTCCTTCACTGTACAGCAGGTAAAATAAGTAGTGAACACATCATAATTTTTCTCAGTAAATATTTGTAAAAGTGCTATTGACATAAAATTTTCACCATATGTCGACAACAATGCATGCAATCCATACATACAAAGAAACCAAAACAAAAAAGTTCAGAAATGAAGTTATATGCAAAAAATGGAATGACATGGAAAAAGTATTGAACACGCTAACTGAAATTTATTTAATACTTCGTACAAAATCCTTTGTTGGTAATGACAGCTTCAAGACGCCTCCTTTATGGAGAAACTAGCTGCATGCATTGCTCATGTGTGATTTTGGCCCATTCTTCCACACAAACAGTCTTCAAATCTTGCTGGTTCTGTGGGTCTCTTTTATGAACTCTGATCTTTAGTTCTTTCCATAGATTTTCTATTGGATTCAAGTCAGGTGATTGGCTGGGCCATTCTAGCAACTTTATTTTCTTTCTTTGAAACCAAAAGTTTCCTTGGCTTTGCGTTTGTCCACCCTCATTTCATTTTCATCATCCTGATAGAATGCAGAAAATTTTTTATCAAGAATGTCTTGGTACAATTTTTTATTCATCCTTCCTTCAATGACATGAAGTTTGCCAGTACCGTATGCTGAAAAATAGTCCAACACCATGATGTTCCCACTTCCAAACTTCACTGTTAGTATGGTGTTTTTGGGGTGATGTGCAGTGCCATTTGACCTCCAAACATGGTGTGTATTATGGCATCCAAAGAGTTCAATTTTGTTCTCATCTGACCAGACTCTATTCTCCCCGTATTTCACAGGCTTGTCTACATGTTATGCAGCAAACGTTCAACAAGCTTCAACATTCTTTTTCTTCAGCAATGGAGTCTTACCTGGTAAGAGTGCATACAGGCCATGGCAGTTGAGTGCATTACTTATTGTTTTCTTTGAAACAATTGTACCTGCTTTTTTTCACTGCTCTGTCAGAAATCTTGCGAGGAGCACCTCGTTGTGGCTTGTTTATGGTGAAATGGTGTTCTTCCACTTCTGGATTATAGCCCCAACAGTGCTCACTGGAACATTCAGAAGTTTAAAAATACTTTAAACAATGCCTTCACTATGTTTTGCAACAATAAGGTTGCAAAGGTCTTGATAAAGCTCTTTGCTTTTATCCATCATGTGATGTTTTGTGTGACACCTTGATAATAAGACTGAACCAGCTGATATTAATTTGCAATTACAGAGGTCAGTATTGGTCACTGCCATCCATGTGATGGTGCTGACCAATTAGAATGCCTCTTGTTTATATGATGACACGCAAATTTACCTCTCCACCCCTTCAGTCTCCGCCCGTATCACCCACCTACTGAACGACATAGACTGGATATCGCTCCATTTCCTCAAATTAAACCTTTCCAAAACTGAGCTCCTGATTTTCCCCCCAGCCCGCGCCAACCCACCCCCCCCTCCATCACGACCAACAACTCCACCATCAGTCCCACCCCGCAAGCTCCACCTCCGCAACATCTCCAAAATACGTCCGTTCCTAACCCCGGACACTACTAAACAACTCGTTCACTCCCTTATTATCTCACGTCTGGACTACTGAAACTCCCTTCTCACCGGCCTACCTCATCGCAGACTATCCCCGCTTCAGTCTATCCTGAACTCAGCAGCCAGACTCATCCACCTTACCAACCGCTCCGCATCTGCCACCCCCCTCTGTCATTCCCTCCACTGGCTCCCGATTGCCCAACGCATTAAATTCAAACTACTAACATTGACATACAAAGCCATTCATAACGCTGCCCCAAACTAGCTCACCGACCTGATACCCAAATACCACCCAACCCGTACTCTTCGCTCCTCACAAGACCTCCTACTTTCTAGCTCCCTGGTCTCCACCTCCCAATCCAGACTGCAGGTCTTCTCCAGGACTTCCCCCATCCTCTGGACCTCACTACCCCAATCCATCAGACTGTCACCTACCCTCCTCACCTTTTAGGCGCACCCTGAAAACCCCTTTCTTCAGGGAAGCCTACCCCGCCCTCACCTAACAGCTGATCTCCTCCACTCCTCCTACCACTCCATGCCCCACAGCCACCTCTTCCTGTACCACTATCCCATCCCTCCTAGATTGTAAGCTCGAAAGAGCAGGGCCCTCGATCCCCTTGTGTTTTGTTTTGTTACTGTATTGTCTCATGTTCTGTCCCCCACTATAATGTACAGCGCTGAGCAAACCTTTTAGCGCTATATCAATACTGTATAATAATATGTTTAAAGGTACAGATAGGAGATTAAGCCTTGGGGATCTCAAATCCTCAGACTGGTGAAATGTCGTTCTGGTGCCTGACAGCGGAGGATCACGGGACACTGGTACAGCGGGGCTTGGGGGGGGGGGGGGCAGATGATGGGGCGGAGGTCCAGTGCAAAGTCACCTTACAGATTTTCTGTAAAGGTGAACTTACACATTGCACAATCCGATTGCATAGTATAACACCAATCTTAATGCGCGTATAGAGATCTCATGGAGCCGGAGGTCCTGTGAAGGTATAGCCTGGTAGGGGGAGTATCCTCTGGTGGTCGCTCAGATGGCAGGTGCCGGGGATAATGGTATGGTCTGACACTCTTACTTCTCCAGCCTAGACAGGTACCTGGAATACTGGGCTGAGTTGTGGAGGCTCAGTGCCAAGTAGTACAGATAAAAGTGCTCATAGTGTAGTATTGTAAAGGTTTATTTAGATAAAAATAAAAAAAGTAACAATATGAGCATAAACGCACAGGGTGATTGTGAGTAATAATAAGCTCCTGAATACACTGACCAGTGGAAACCATAGGGTGGCCGCCGGACCTCCTGATGCCATGGCATCACCCCTACAGCAGACGTGTCATTACACGAAACTCGTCTAGGAGGAGCCCTTGCATGCCTTGACGTCACGCCGCCGGATCAGGAGGTCCGGCGGCCACCCTATGGTTTCCACTGGTCAGTGTATTCAGGAGCTTATTATTACTCACAATCACGCTGTGCGTTTATGCTCATATTGTTACTTTTTTAATTTATATCTAAATAAACCTTTACAATACTACACTATGAGCACTTTTATCTTTACTACTTGGCACTGAGCCTCCACACCTCAGCCCAGTATTCCAGGTACCTGTCCAGGCTGGAAAAGTAAGAGTGTCAGACCAGACCATTATCCCTGGCACCTGCCATCTGAGTGACCACCAGAGGATACTCCCACTACCAGGCTATACCTTCACAGGACCTCCGGCTACATGAGATCTCTATCCACACATTAAAATTGTGCTTCCGGTGAGTGGGCAATCTCTCCATACCTCCATGTCGGGATACTGGAATACACTCATTTTGATTGAAGTCATATTCATTACTTTGGACTGTTTACCATTCAGTTTACAGGACTCTTTTATGTAGGATTTATATCCAGCTAACTGTATATACCACATCTATTTATTCATTTATTGTTAAAGCGCTGCACTCCCAATTTTATGTTGCATATATAAGAAAGGCTTTGTGGTTCCTTTTTGGTGTATTAGCTGCTTCACACGGTGCACTCACTAGCTCACACACCTACATAGTGTAACACCAGCTCACTATGATGTGTCGATCAATTGAACCTAGATCAGTGACACATCAGTAGATGTATGACTGCTACTGGGGACTAGTAAAATATCTCCCAGAAGCTGAATGCTTCACTTTCTTCATTAAAGGGCTCTTTGTGACTGGCATTGCCCATGTTGACATTCTGTGGTTCGGCCTGTGGCAGAGAATGGGACTGGAAGCAGGACTGGGGCAGCCTTTTATGGCCAGCCTTGCTGTTGGGCCCAGAGCGCCTTTGCTGCTGAGATGGCTGATGGTGGGGTTGTTGCTGCTGAGCTAAGGGCTGGTTATATACAGATATAGGTTCAATCAATCAACACACGGTAGTGAGCTGGCGTTACACTATACACTCGGATTGTGTAATCCCCTTAAAACTGCCCATACAGTATACAATCTGCACAATTATATTGATCTGGTCAGTTAAGTAGCGGGGGGGGGGGGGTTGTTAATCAGTTTCAGCTGCTTTGGTGTTATTGAAATTAACAACAGGTGCACTAGATGGGCAACAATGAGATGACCCCCAAAACAGGGATGGTTTTACAGGTGGAGGCCACTGACATTTTTTTCCCTACTCATCTTTTCTAACGGTTTTTCACTAGTTTTACAGGCAGTCCAACTCCTCCAGAATGGCACATCAAGACATGCCATTGCCAGAAGGTTTGCTGTGTCTCCCAGCACAGTCTCAAGAGCATGCAGGAGATTTCAGGAGACAGGCAGTTAGAGGGGCCATAGAAGGTCCTTAACCCATCAGCAGAACCAGTATCTGCTCCTTTGTGCAAGGAGGAACAGGGTGAGCACTGCCAGAGCCCTACAAAATTACCTCCAGCAGGCTACTGCTGTGAATGTCTCTGACCAATCAGAAACAGACTTCATGAGGGTGGACTGAGGGACTGACGTCCTCTAGTGTGCCCTTTGCTCACTGCCCAGCACCATATAGCTTGATTGGCATTTTCCATTGAACACCAGAATTGGCAGGTCCGCCACTGGCGCCCTGTGCTTTTCACAGATGAGAGCAGGTTCACCCTCAACACATGTGACAAACGTGAAAGGGTCTGGAGAAGCCATGGAAAATGTTATGCTGCCTGTAACGTCGTTCAGCATGATCATTTGGGTGGTGAGTCAGTGATGTTCTGGAGAGGCATATCCATGGAGGAACACACAGACCTCTACAAGCTAGACAATGGCACCCTGGCTGCCATTAGGTATAGGGATGAAATCCTTCGACCCATTGTCAGACCCTACGCTGTGCAGTGGGTCCTGGGTTCCTCCTGGTGTACGACAATGCCAGGCCTCATGTGTCGAGAGTATGCAGGCAGTTCCTGGAGGATGAAGACATTGATACCATTGAATGGCCCCCACACTTGCCTGACCTAAATCCAATAGAACATCTCTGGGATATCATGTTTTGGTCCATCCAATACTGCCAGGTTGCACCTCAGACTGTCCAGGAGCTCAGTGATGCCCTGGTCCAGATCTGTGAGGAAATACCCCAGGACACCCATCCATGGTCTCATTAGGAGCATACCCCGACATTGTCAAGCATGCATACAAGCATGTGAGGGTCATACAAACTACTGAGTACCATTTTGAGTTGCTGCAATTAAATTTCAGCAAAATGGATTAACCTGCATCATTTTTTCACTTTGATGGAAATGATCAACCTACAGAGGACTGAATTGAAAGACACCCCAAAAATCAAAACGATGGGGCATTCTTATGTTCCTAACACATTACCCAGTCCATATCAGTAGATATCCAGCATGATATTTTACCCCATTGAGATCTGATGTGTTTTCAAAGTGTTCCTTTAATTTGTTTGAGCAGTGTGTGTGTGTGTGTATATATATATATATATATATATATATATATATATATATATATATATATGCGCCAAAAGATAGAGCAGCACTCAGGGATCTTGATAGGTGCATACACAGTGGTAAAGGTTTATTTCAAATGTTTCAACAAGCTTTTTCTTTTGAAGACTAACATTTTTTTACTGGAATTTTCGTCCAGAAGTTATACATAGGTCACAAAATGTCTTCTGTTCCTAAGGGACAAGATGAGCAGATGGTCATTTGAAAATCTATGCATACCTATCACAATACAGCCCCAGGGGGATCAATATAAATAGTCTTCACAAAACAATCTGAATCTTTGTTTCAGGCCTCAGAGCAGTATATTGCTCTGTGTTGTATTGTCCTGTCAGTAACACAATTGCCCTCAAATGTTAATTATTTTTGTATTCTGGTTCTGAAAATCTAATTATTAAATATGTTGCCCTCTAATTTTACTTTGAAAAGTACTATTATTTCTCATTTGATCTTTGGGAGATCCTTATTTATTTCACATATGTCGTTCCATTCATTATAAAGCTGAACTCCGGGTACAGATGAAACTCGAAAAATTAGAATATCGTGCAAAAGTTCATTTAATTCAGTAATGCAACTTTAAAGGTGAAACTAATATATGAGATAGACTCATTACATGCAAAGCAAGATAGTTCAAGCCGTGATTTGTCATAATTGTGATGATTATGGCGCACAGCTCATGAAAACCCCAAATCCACAATCTCAGAAAATTAGAATATTACATGCAATCAATAAAACAAGGATTGTACATTGAATAATATCGGACCTCTGAAAAGTATAAGCATGCATATGTACTCAGTACTTGGTTTGGGCCCCTTTTGCAGCAATTTCTGCCTCAATGCGGCGTGGCATGGAAGCTATCAGCCTGTGGCACTGCTGAGGTGTTATGGAAGAACAGGATACTTCAATAGCGGCCTTCAGCTCTTCTGCATTGTTCGGTCTCATG
Organism: Staurois parvus; assembly: GCF_062004578.1. Taxonomy (NCBI): domain Eukaryota; kingdom Metazoa; phylum Chordata; class Amphibia; order Anura; family Ranidae; genus Staurois; species Staurois parvus. The sequence goes on along the minus strand of NW_028318190.1, from coordinate 9,987,674 downwards.
TCTCTCATCTTTCTCTTGGCAATGCCCCATAGATTCTCTATGGGGTTCAGGTCAGGCGAGTTTGCTAGCCAATCAAGCACAGTAATCCCACAGTCATTGAACCAGGTTTTGGTGCTTTTGGCAGTGTGGGCAGGTGCCAAGTCCTCCTGGAAAATGAAGTCAGCATCCCCATAAAGCTCGTCTGCGGAAGGAAGCGTGAAGTGCTCTAAAATCTCCTGGTAGACGGCTGCGTTGACCCTGGACTTAATGAAGCACAGTGGACCAACATCAGTAGATGACATGGCTCCCTAAATCACACTGGACTTCAAGCGTCTTGCAGTGTGTGCCTCTCCATTCTTCCTCCATACTCTGGGTCCTTGGTTTCCAAATGAGATGCAAAAGTTGCTCTCATCAGAAAAGAGGACTTTGGACCACTGAGCAACAGACCAGGTCTGTTTTTCTTTAGCCCAGGTGAGACGCTTCTGAGATTATTTGTTGTTCAGGAGTGGCTTGACAAGAGGAATACAACATTTGAAGCCCATGTCCAGGATCCGTCTGGGTGTGGTGGCTCTTGATGCACTGACTCCAGCCTCAGTCCACTCCTTGTGAAAGTCCCCAAAACTTTTGAATGGCCTTTTCCTGACAATCCTCTCCAGGATGCGGTCATCCCTGCTGCTTGTGCACCTTTGTCTTCCACACTTTTCCCTTCCACATAACTTTCTATTAATGTGCTTTGATACAGCACTTTGGGAACATCCAACTTCTTTTGCAATTACCTTTTGAGGCTTTGCCTCCTTATGGAGGGTGTTAATGATGGTTTTCTGCACAACTGTCAGGTCAGCAGTCTTTCCCACAATTGTGATTCCTACTGAACCAGACTGAGACCATTTAAAGGCTCAGGAACCCTTTGCAGGTGTTATAGCTTAATTAGCTGATTACAGTGGGACACTTTGAGCCAAGAATATTGCAACTTTTTCACAATATTCTAATTTTCTGAGATTGTGGATTTGGGGTTTTCATGAGCTGTAAGCCATAAGCACAAATCACAGCTTGAACTATCTTGCTTTGCATGTAATGAGTCTTATCTCATATATTAGTTTCACCTTTTAAGTTGCATTACTGAAATAAACTTTTGCACGATATTCTAATTTTTTGAGTTTCACCTGTACTTATATAGCGCTGTCAATTTATGCAGCGCTTTACCTATATATTGTACATTCACATCAGTCCCTAACCCTCAAGGGGCGTACAATCTAAGGTCCCTAACTCACATTTCATATACAAGGGCCAATTTAGACAGGATCCAATTAACCTACCAGCATGTCTTTGGAGTGGAATGATTTATTTTGTAAACAAACATCCAGCCAGCTTGATAACATATCCATGTTAAATATCCATGTATGACATCCAGGAAGCTGCTGGAAATGCTGAAATTCACTGTAATAGTCTATACTACATTCAGCCTAGGTTCACACTGATGTGGTGAGGAATTTGCATAGTTTTCTGTGTGAATTCCGTACTGCATCACAATTGCACCCCATTAATGCAAACTGCTGTGGGTGTGTATGTCAAGTTAACACCCCAAAATCGGTCCGCAAAACACAGTGCAATGTGCAAAGTCGCATCGCATGGGTGTGAATATCCATGCGATCAGATTCTAGTGCGGATCAAAAAAATTGTCCTGCACCTTTCTTGGTGTGGATGCGGTGCGATTGGAGCCAAACAAACTGTATGGCTCCAATTGCACCGCACACAATTCACATGTGATATACACAGGAATGCGGTGCGGTTCCTGTGCGAATCACATGCGAAATACCGCACATGTGTGAACCTAGGCTAAGTCAGCACTGTCCTGGTGCCAGTGCTGCTGAAGCATTTTTTTTTAATCAGATCTTTTTTATTAGAGTTTTCAAATTATCTTCCATAGAAATGCACAACCTGTGCATGATACAAAAAACAGTTATAATATCAATACAGGAACAATCAATACAAAATCAACAAATAAAAAGTTGTTCATATCTTGTAAACATACAGATAACAATTTTTCGTCCCAGCAGTTATTTTCATACAGCGTTTTTGCAGCCACAAAAACTCCTTGTATTGATAACTGGTATGAGCAGTTATACTGTAAAAAATTACCCACTGTATAAGCATGAATACATACACTAAGGGCTTGTTCACACAATAGTGCAGAGCCATCAGTTTTTCTGCACGCGTTCCGCAAGGAGCGCAACAAAATCAATTGTTCTCTATGTGCCTTGTTCACAGCACTAGTATGATATGCAGATTTTTCCTGTGCAGGAATCTGCAACACGTATAATTGAATTGCTCATGAAAATGGATGTCTCTGCCAGTGAAGTCTGCACATCGGTTTCCATTAGTTTGATGTGGTGCACATATGATGTGAACAAGACCTTAAATGGGAAAAAAAAAAAGAGAACTGCACAATTTGACCAGCATTAGTGTCACCATTACATTATGAAATGTAGAACGTACCACCCTGTTTTTTTTTTTTTTCTTAATTTTTTTTAAATCAGTGGAACAACTCTCTGAATCATAAAAGAAAATAAGCTATACAATGAAATTGGACCAGGTATTGCTAGCAAGGGATTCCATATTTTTTGGAATTTACAGAAGCAGTTTCTGTGCTGAAATATGATTTTTTTCCCCAAGCAATCATAACACGGACTTGTTTTTTCCACTCTGCTACTGTGGGGGGATTGGGGTACAACTATTTTTGTGCAATTAGCTTACGTGCTATGTAAAGTAGTCTAATGACAGGGGTCACAGCAGGCATACTGAATGCATCAAATATATTAAAGTAGAACAATACTCACCTTAGCTCCAGCGATGTGGCATCCCCAAGCTCCCCGCTTGGCCGCGGACATCTTCAGGTGGCTGGCTTCCTGGTTTTGATCACCGGCCACTGTCATCGGCCCAGCAGGGATATTATCACTCCCACTCATGCACGGTGGTTCAGTCAGATTTGGTATTAGTGAATTTGTACAATGCACAGCTCACTATACCAGGGTGGACAGGCAGGTAAGTAGCTTTAATGCAGAAGAGACAAAGCATGTCTGTTCTGCATTAAAAATCCTGCCTGTCTCACAATTTTATCTCCTTAGCCTAAATGTTCCACTTTGAGACTTATTTTTGGTTCTATATGCAAGGCAACCTTGTAGATAGAGGATATTAAGATTACGACATCTCTCCAGTATCTGTGAAGTTTTGGACTTGTTGGATTATCTTGCCATCTGTACACTGAATACAGGTAGTCATTAGCTCCAGTATCTCCACCATTCAGCAAACACATGGTATTTTTTTTTTCAGTGAATGCTAGGCAATCTCTGACTGGATGAGGCAGAGAGGAGGGGCAAATGGCATCAAGATCACCACCTTGTTCAATCAGAGAACACTTTGTATTCAGTGAAAAAAAATAAAGATGTATATTAAATGGTGGCAGTATGGAAGCAAGTTAGTTGTCTCGTTGATAACGAAACTAAAAATAAAATTTCCAGTATACAGCATTGCAAAGTTATTTACAAATGACAAAACAATGATAACTAATTTTTTATAAATCTGGGAAAGCGGGTGATTTCATAAATAATGCCAGAACTAAAACATAACCAGTAATAACCTAGTCACATCTGCAGGTTACCATTCATCGATAGGAATTAGCACTTCACATATATTCACTACAGTACAAATATATAGAGGTGGGAACTAGCTGAAAATTACCTGGCAATTCTGGAATGTACTGTAGATCCTGTTGCCGGGTCCGTACTGGAAAGACTAATCTCCAGGACAGCCTGCTTAATTCTTGAGCATCACACACACAGCAGTGTATTCCCAAGTGATGTGCTGTTGCCAAGTGGTGTGCACTGTGCAAGTGTTGGTCGGAGGGAGAGCGGGAAGAGGAGAAGTGGAACACAGAGGAGAGTCAATGATGTTACGGCTGAGATGGCAAGATGCAGCATCCGTTGCCATCTGGGCCTATGAAACTGAAGGTGCAGTGTAATTCCCAGGACAGGACGCAAGATTCTGCTGAAGGCTGAGACACAGGAATCCAAGAACAGAAGTGGAGTAGTGGAATGAAGTACAAATCGACTCCTACTGTAAAATTGTAAACTTTATTTAATTTTTTTTCAATAATAAACATGTCATACTTACCAGCTCTGGCAATGGTTTTTTTTATAGAGAAGCTTTGTATCTCCTCTTCTGAGCACCCCCGTCGGTGCTTCCGGCTCCATTTTTTCTGCAAGTATTAACATAGAATGCCACTTACTATGGGGGCACTCATGCAGGCTCAACTCTGAGTCACATTGCCTGTGTCTTAAGACGCAGACAGCACATCTAGGGCCCACCCCCTGCTCCCTCGTCACAGGATTTGATTGACAGCAGCAGGAGCCAATGGCTATCAATCTGCCCTGTGAGGAGGGAGAGAGCCTTGGCTCTCAGGCACAGCGCTGGATCGACATCAGGCTCAGGGGGGGGGGGGGTCATAAGCCTTTACAACCACTTGAAAAACTTTGACTGTTCACTCTGTAGGCATAGGAAGTGCATCCTACCCACAGTTCTTTGTGGTGCATGAAGCCCTAAAGGAATCAAACAGGAATGGAAGCACTCTGGAAAAAGTGTTTGTTTTTCCTTTTAAATCTGAAAAGGAAGTTTCCTTTTTCAGAGGATTTTGCTAAATTGTTAAACAAATGCCCCAAATTAGATGCATCCCTATCACAGGTATCTATCATTTTAGGATAAGAGGTACCCGAAGGACCCTATGGATAAAAAAAAACAAAAAAACAAAAAACAGAGGCTTGACTTAGAAGGGGCTAGGAAGCAGAAGCCTGCATTTTCAGGCCAGCTTTAGCTACTGTGTCTCGTAATTGAATCTGGTTTAATCTGGTTAGAGAAGCCTAATACACATTTGGAGTTTGGAACCCCAAGGGACCAGATCCTGGAACTCTTACTGATTTTATCGAAGGACGCAAAGTTCATCACAGATACTGCAGCCATATCGATGCACTTTAAAGGGAGAGCCACAGCTCTCCTTCATTCAGCCAGTAGAGCAATATGGCTGAAAACATGGGTGGGGGATGTCAGTTCGAAATACAAACTGTGTGAAATTCCTTTCAATGGATAACTGCTGTTTGGCAGTAAACTCAAAACAGTGTTAAATAGGTCATCAGACCACCAGAAAGGTTTTCCTAAGAAAAAGAAGCAGCAGGAAAAAAAAAAACCTTTTGGAATTTGAGATTTCAAAAACAAAAAGGCAAGTATAGAAACCAGGAATGTCTTCTGGGGAAGGCAAAAGAAGGTTTCTTTTCAACCGTATGGAGCCCTGCACCAAATTCCAATGACTTTCTCCTCCCAGTGGGTGGAAAATTGAGAAACTTCTCACTATGGGAAAAGGTGACAAACAGTTCCTTTATCCTTTAAGTGGTTTGACAAAGGCACAAGTTGGAATTTTGTCAGGCACCATAGGTCAGACTATTTATGACGTCCCCGCCAAAAGACAAGGAAAAGGTGGCTGCATTTCCCCTTTAAATTCAGGAGTTATACTTGCAGATGGTGATTATGCAAGTTTTGCATTGAGAAATAGGCCAAGGAATTTATTTTTACATATTTCTGACACAAGCCGTAATGAAAATTTCAGGTTATCCTAAAATAATCAGAATATAATAAATTTTTTCAGTATGAAACCGGTTGACAAAAGAGGAATTTATGCTGATGATGGACCTATATATGCTTATCTGCACATCTCAAATCAGGGAATCTGCTTAAAAATACTTGAGATTCATGCTAAGGGAGATTGAGGGTACTTCATATTGAAAGTTTTGGAAACCATGCAAACTGTGCTCAAAACAACAGCTGCAAATACAATAGAGAATATCCTCTCTAGTAACAAATTGTGTAATATAAAGTTTTCGGCTATACAGTGATTAATATAATATATATATAAATGTAGTGCCCTCCTAGGTAGCTAGACTCCAATGTTTAGACAGGGACTAAGCAGTAGCCCAGGTGTAATAGCCAGAGAGGGGTCAAATTGTGGTCAGGGCTGAGAGGCTCTACAGACCAGCCCCTCTGGAATTTGCCCCTGCTCTAGGGCTTTTGGAGGAAAGCCCTGGAGGAGTGCCTGGTTGCACTTTTGAGGGATCCTAGCCAATCCCCAACAAGAGGTTGGCAAGGGGCTGGGACACCCTTAAGTGTGTTGGAGCCTGCTCAGTTGCAGGAGAGTTCAAGTGGAAGATAGAGAGGAAGATGTGAGGCTGAGGGACGGAGGCTGCGATGAGGCCCAATGGGATGGGGTCTACCTGCAGGTCTGGAGCAGGAAAGGAGGAAAATTCAGTTCACAGGCCACCTGAGAGAGGACCACCTGTATGACAGGGAACCAGCAGCCCAGCTGATAGGCCTGGTAGCTGCCACCAACCCACAAGCAATACAGGAGAGGATCTGAGTGATTACACCTACACCACCTGGGCAGATAGGGGAAGGAGCAGTCTGGTGGAAAACCAGATTAGCCACCTACCAGGGACTGTTCATCTCTTAAGGTGACAGGAACCAGATCCCATGTTTAAGGATACCTCCAGATTGCTGGGTGACGAGGAGAAGTTCATCTAGGGTCTGGGGTGGTACACTAAGGAGACGCTGGCTAGCTCTCCAACAGAGTGTGTGCTGCAGTGAAGGCTTGCAAATAGTTCCAGGAAGTTGTCCTCAGTACCCTTGAACATCCTGTACATCCCTAACCTTATCCCAGTTCAAATACACTAAATAAAACAACAAAACCCAAGCTCAAGGACTGAGTTCTGACTCTGGATGCAAGCTTCTATGAAGATGCATGATGCCTTGCTGTGCAGGACAATAGGGGAACCCAAATCTTCTAGCGATTCCTAAAGTGGTAGTGCTACACAAACAATATGAAAATGTAAAGTTACCAAAAGTGAATTACATACATAATTCAAAGTATTCACATAAAAATTAAAAAACAAAAGTTAACAGTGAATACATTCAAATAAGTAAGCTTTGAGATATCAGTGAAAAAGACTAAAAGTCCATGGTGAGGGAATTTGAAGCACATCAGCATTCAATGTTCTCTTCATCCACCAGCACCAGTTCTACCCATCACCGCAGTACAAAAACGATGCAAGTTTATAAGATTAAAAGATCTCCTTATTCAGAGTGGTAAAATGCTCTATATGCCCCACCTGGATGTTAACTCTCCATGTCAATCCAAATAATGGTCACCAATATCACTCCTCAGGTGTATGGTATATTCACAGTAGATAGTATATACAAGCAAGATAAGCAGATAGAGCACTCCTCAGTGTAAAACCACTTAAAAACCTTATTTCCCTCTTCTTAGTTTTGCTTGGACTAGCAGAGCATGATCGTCTACTGCAGTTTTTGCTCCTACAGCGCCATTCTTCACAACTGTGGGATCTTCTCTCTACTACGCTCCCTCTCTCTGCTTAGTCAGCGGCCAGGATGCTTTCTATCACTGGATCATGATCTTCTGCAATCTCTACTGCATGATCTTTCCCTTCTATGATCGCTGTCACGCTCCCGACTTCGGCATCAGTGATAATCCCTTTTAGATCTCTTATTAGGTGGTGAGCGGCTTTTTGACCTGCTGCCAGAACGGCCATGTGAAAGCGAGTTTTCTCGGTAAAGTCTAGACTGCCGGAGCAAAAGTCGCAGTAGATCAAGCTCTGCTAGTCCAAGCAAAACTAAGAGGAGGGGGAAATAAGGTTTTTAAGTGGTTTAACACTATGAGGAATGCTCTGCTTGTCTTGCATGTATTTACTATCTTCTGTGAATATACCATACACCCGAGGAGCAATTTTGGCGGCCATTATGACCACTCTGAATAAGGGGGTTCTTTTAATCTGGTAAGCCCGCATCTTATTTGCACTGTGGTGACAGGTAGCAATGGTGCTGGTGGATGGAGAGAAGAACATTGAATGCTGAAATGTTTCAATTCACTCACTGTGGACTTTGTTTTTTTCACTGATATATCTCAATGCTGTAGATATAGGAACCCATGAGTAGAGAACTCACTGGAAAAGAAGCCCTCAAGAGAACAAAATTGCAGCTTAAACCACAATATTTATTGAAAATGACATGGCAAGTGCAAAAAAATGAAAACGGACAATGCCCTCCACCCAGCACAAATAAAATCATGACAATGTTGCCATATAGAAAAACACCCACCCAGGCACCCGGATCCACTCTACATGCAGACACGCACACTCAGCACATGCATTGGCCAGTATGTTGTAAAACCACGAGACCCAAAGGTTCATATGATATCAAAAATGGGGATCAAGGGAGGTCAAAAATAGTGGTGATGTGGCCACAGATGTCAGTGGGACCAAAATGCAGGTTATGGCAGGATAAAAAAAAAACTTCTACATAATGAGACAGGCTCAAATCAGTCCACATACACACTATTATATATATATATATTCAGGTCCATAAATATTGGGACATCAACACAATTCTAACATGTTTGGCTCTATACACCACCACAATGGATTTGAAATGAAACGAACAAGATGTGCTTTAACTGCAGACTGTCAGCTTTAATTTGAGGGTATTTACATCCAACTCAGGTGAACGGAGTAGGAATTACAACAGTTTGCATATGTGCCTCCCACTTGTTAAGGGACCAAAAGTAATGGGACAATTGGCTTCTCAGCTGTTCCATGGCCAGGTGTGTGTTATTCCCTCATTATCCCAATTACAATGTGCAGATAAAAGGTCCAGAGTTCATTTCAAGTGTGCAATTTGCATTTGGAATCTGTTGCTGTCAGCTCTCAAGATGAGATCCAAAGAGCTGTCACTATCAGTGAAGCAAGCCATCATTAAGCTGAAAAAACAAAACAAACCCATCAGAGCAACACACACACATACACACACACACACACACACACATATACATATACACATACATACACACACGGTAGATCCTTATATATTCATGAGAGGCTGGTCAATCCACCTGGGAGGCCGATCATTTCAGCTATTAGAGGACCCTTGGAGCGAATTGGCAAATATATTGACACACTTAAGGATATGGTGATGGCACTTCCTTCCTATATTCAAGACACATGGGATGTACTGTCGAAGATTGCCCAGATTAAGGTACAGCCAGGACCCTTTTGATGGGCATTGATGTAGAGTCCCTTTATACCTCTATCCCCCATAATTGGGGGATTGGAGCTGTAGCCTATTTCCTAGATAAAAGCTACCCAATGATGGGAGCTCAGAATGAATTTCTTATTGAATTGTTAGAATTCACTCTGAATCAAAACTTCTCAATTTCTAGGTACATCGTACCATCAAATTTGTGGGACTTCGATGGGAGCACCCTGGGCACCCACGTATGCATGCTTGCACCTGGGCTGATGGGAGGTACAAACTGTTTACTCATCCCCTTTGTTTCTCAGCCATGCTTCTCTCTGGCTGAGGTACATTGATGATCCTCATGCTATGGGAAGGCACCGAGTCGGCACTTCATACGTTCTTGTCTGAACTCAACAATAACAATCATAATATCAAACTCACCTATACCTTTAACTACAGGGAAATCTCGTTTCTTGATCTTTCAGTATTGATTGAGGGTGATGACATTAAAACATACAGGAAATCCACAGCTGCCAATTTGTACTTGCCATGTCATTTTCAATAAATATTGTGTTTTAAGCCTCAGTTTTGTTCTCTTGAGGACTTCTTTTCCAGTGAGTTCTCTACTAATGGGTTCCTATTGCTATTGCATGTTTTGATCCGGAGGACACCGCCCTTCAAGTTGGGTGAGTTGGCATATTACTTAAATACTAATCTAATCTGCAGGGGATCCCATTTGTGTTTTTATTTCTTTATATATCTCAATGCTGACTTATTTGAATTTATTCACTGTGGACTTTTGGTTTTTAATTTTTATTAATCATTCATTTATATGGTGAATACTTTGAATCGCGTATTTACAGTATTCATTTTTGGTGATTTTATTTATTCATATTGTATATCACTATATAGCACAACACTTTATACTGTATTACACATTGAAATTTTGTAGGGCTTCCCTTTGGTCTGTTCTATGCCATGCCAAGCATGTCCACTAAGGCTTTTGCAAAAGCACCAGTCCCATTAAGGGAAAGGGGAACTACTTCTGTGCCACCCTATAGCAGAAATACTGCTACAGGGTGGGATGGGTGCACAAAATCACTATATATATATATATATATATATATATATATATATATATATATATATATATACACACACACACACACACACATACACACACATATACATACACACACACGATTTTGCAGTTCCGGATAGGGGCGCGCATGTGCCATTCGCAGCGTCAGCTGTCAATCACCAGGTCAACTGCCAGTGATTCCCCACCGGCACCTGGCGATCTCCGAGGATTTACGATGGGGGAGAAACCTGTATGTAAACAATTCAGATCTTTCCCCCCATCAGCTACTGCACACTGCTTTGCTATGCAGAGCCATACAAAGCAGTGTGCTTACAGTAAAACAGACACAGCCCACATAGTAAATCAGCACACAGTTGACCCTTTGATCGCCGTAGATGTTAACCCCTTCCTGCCCAGTGTCATTAGTACAGTGCCAGTGCTTTTTATTAGCACTGATCACTGTATTGGTGTCACTGGGGATGTCAGTGACACCAAGTCAGTTCCCCCCCCAGTGTCAGAATGCCCGCTGCAGTCCCGCTAGAAGTCGCTGATTACTAGTAAAAAAAAGAAAAAAAAATGCCAGTATATATACTGCCATTTGTAAACGCTATAATCTTCACGTAAACCAATTAATTTACGCCTATTGGGATTTTATTTATATTTTAATATTTTTATTGATAAACTGTAGAAAGTAGTATACGGAAAAATATAAAACATAGCACCCCTGCATGGTGAGTTGTGGCAAACAAACAGATTTCTGGAATATATAGGCACCTAAGAATATATCAACCAATGATGTTGGAAACAAGAAAACAGCCCCAGTAGGGTAGCACATATTCCATCGGTCAGTAAACATGGGCAATTTCATAAAGCCACAAAGTCCAGGAAATTGTTGCAATTACAAATGTTTAGGCATTCTCATGTTTATTTATTTTGTTTGTATTGGTATGACACAAAAAAGTGAAGAAACAAAAAGGCCAAATCTGACACATTCCAGGCAAAACTCCAAAAATGGACTGGACAAAATTGGCAAATTCTCAAAATTGTAAGAAATATCCAAGTTTATGATGCTCCAGTAATTTGTAATAAAACTCACCTGTATGAACAGGTGCTGACAATATATAAATATGGTGACACTGTACTGCTAGGGTGACAGTATGTAAAAAAAAACCAAAAACAAAAAAAAAAAATGTAAATTTTGAAAAATTATAATTTTTGGTTATAAACTAGTTTGGGTTATTTTATTTATTTTTTTTTACTAAAAAGATAAAATGAATACATTTTGGCCAAGATTTATGAAGAAAGATTATTTGCAAAATTTTATAAGAAAATCACTTTTTTTCAAAATGTTTGGACTTTAATTTCTATAGCAAAAAATAAAAAAAAATTCCAGTGGTGAATAAATACCACCAAAATAAAGTTTTATCTGTCTCAAAAAAAATGCATATGGATACAGTGTTGCATGACCGCGCAATTGCCATTCAACGTGTGATAACACCGAAAGCTGAAAATTGGCCTGGACAGGGAGGGGGTGAAAGTGTCTGGACTTGAAGTGGTTAAGAGAGATTCCCCTCAATGTATTGAGGAGTGCCGAACATCTGCTCTTTACAATTTTAGTTCTAAATCAAAGCCTGTTAGCCCAGTTGTAGCTGTTAACACTGACTGTACTCAGCAATGTTGGCGTTTAGTATGGCTAGTTATAAGTTAAAACGAGTGACATTGGCAAAGCTGTAGTTTAGCCAATTAAATGGCTGAGCGACTGTAAGTTATAAATACCATCCTCAAAATGGCAGATTTTGTACTTCCTGAAGATGATCCATGATCGAAACGCGTTGAGGTTTGATGCAACTGATGTCACTTCCACCCTGTGAAATGCACGCCATCTGGAGGACTAACCACCATAGCGGCAGCCATTTTCTCACTGCACAAGCAACAAGGCTGAGTACACCAGATGCCAGGGTATGGGCACTTCTTTTGTGAGTGTAATACTTGCAGTAATTTCCCCATAATTAAAGTAAAAGCGGTTTTACACTATGGGATGTCTACTTTTGTTTTTTTATATATGCTGACTATTTGCCTATTCTGCCTGTGGAGGAGAGGAGAGAGTTGGTATTGATACAGCTCATTTGGAGTAACAAGCGGTTACCATTAGCAACACTGTTTCACTGGGATAGTCCCAAAAGCGCAAACGACCATCCAAGAGATAGGTGGTCATTGGATAATGGTGAGTGTCAGTCCATGTGGGGCACCATTCTGAGCACAGTGGAGCACCTGTTGTATTGTAAAAAGGATCACAATCAAGATTATCAGCACTCTGCACCATAATTTTCACTTATTGGGACTGATTGTTTTATTTTATTACTTTGTTTATATTGATTTTTGTGCGATCCATATGATTATCAGTCTCTTTCTGTATTAACTGTTCTCTGCAATTGCATACCAAGTTTCATTTTCAGTGTCTCAGCCAGAAAAATCCATAACAATAGAGATCCCATCTGTGTCAGAAGGTCACTCTGGGGAAATGGAGCAGGAACTGGGCAACAAGTTCATCAAATGTAAAGGAACTGCTAGCTAAATCATCCAGAGGTGCGTCAAAATAATGTTGGACAATGCTATGGCAGTACCGTGCGTAAACAAATGCGGGGGACCAGGTTGCTCTCTTGAGGTCTATAACAGAGGACATTCTGACGTTAGCAGAAATTAATCCTCTATCTCTGTCTGTAGTACACCTGAAACCTATTTTTCAGATCATAGCCAAATGGGAAACACCAAATATAGAAATGTTTGTATCCAAAATCAATGACCAGGTGAAGCAATTATTCTCACTGAAAGAACACAATTGGGGTCAGGATCAGTATGTGTTGGCCCAGCCCTGGAAGTTCTTGTTAGCTTACACTTTTCCCCCCAATTTCACTTCTGCCCAAGGTTGTTCAGAAATCAATATCAAAGTGAAGATAATTCTGGTGGCCCTCTACTGGCCACAGAGGGCATGGTTCAGCAGCCTTCTAAGATTAGGCCTAGCAACACCTTGAATGTTGATGAATATTACAGACCTAAATTTATCAGGGTTCTGTATTGCACCCCAATGTACAACAGCTAAAGCTAGCAGCTTGGTAACTGAATGGCCAAGGCTAAAATCCCAGCACTTATCAGACCACTAGGGCAAGTAGGAAAAGATCACAAATGCGATCAATGAGAAAGTATGAAAAATCTTCACTACTTGGTTGTGCAAAAATGAGGGTCAAGCATACCGCATTTAGCCATGTTTATGCATGTTTGCGTTTAGAAGCATTAAAAGATATAAAAAGATAACCTCAGAAGACCCTCCCAAATGCTCAGAATGCACTGAAAAATAGTAAATTCACTTAAAAACCATGTGAGTTATTTTATCAAGTCATGCGGCATTTTAGTAGTGAAAAGCATGCATTATGTTTCAGCTGTCAGCGGGATACCCACTGACAGCTGAATGTAAAAGAAAAAATTGCCAGCAATAAAAAAATATAATTAAAAAATCTATACCAAGCCATTTGGGTCCGGTATGGATGGGAGGGGGAAGCCCCACGCCAAAAAAAAAAAAAAAAAAAAAAAAAAAAAAGGCTCCGCTACCAACCCTGGCCCCCAGCCATCTGCTCAGAAGCTGGTTTGACAGTTCTTAAATATGTAAGGGGCGGGGCCACCCGGTGACATCATCGGCCGGGGGATGCTGGTCACTGACGTGAAACGGGCGCGGTCACATGTGATGGCCCCTTACATATTTAAGAACTGTCAAACCAGCTTCTGATATGGTTCGGGGGGGGGGGGGGGTTACGCTCGCCCCCTCTCTTTCCTGACCTTCTGGGCTGCATGCTCGGATAAGGGTCTGGTATGGATTTTGAGGGGGAACCCCACGCCATTTTTTTTTAAATTTTGGTGTGGTGCTTCCCCTTAATATCCATACCAGACCCAAAGGGCTTGATATGAATGGGAGGTGGGACCCCACACCGTTTTGTTTATTATTTTTTAATTGCCGGCAATTCTATCTTTTACATTCAGCTGTCAGTGGGAATCTTGCTGACAGCTGAAACATGATGCATGCTTTTCACTACTAAAATTCCACATGACTTGATAAAATCATGTGGTATTTTAGTAGCCTTTTTTAGTGGATTCAAATTGTTTTTGTTTTTTTTTTAAAAGCTATGTGGTATCCTACCGCATACTTGGGTGCGGTAGGATACTGATTAGTGAATTGTGCCCTGGATATGGACCAGTCAAAAAAAGCCTCTAAATGCAAACACTTAAACGCGGTTAACCACATTTACAAGTGTTTGGCGTTTGAAACACCAGTAAAATCTACTCCTGAACGCAATTTTGCTGCGTTCAAAAAAAAAAAAAAAAAAATTACTGTAAACTCAACTGCCTGTAAACGACTATGTGTACATGGACACATAGGAAAACATTAGGGAGAGTTCAGGGGCTGCTGGAAAAAAAAAAAATGCAGAGAAGCTCCTGAACGTGTTTATCAGCTGCAGTGTACATAAGCCTTAAAGCTGCCTATAGATGGACCATAATTTGTTTGGTTCAACAGGGACTAGCCAAATTTCCATCTATCCTTGACCATTCTCACTCAACAGAAGTTGGTCTAACGTTTGCTTTTTCTGTACAGGAGTCCCAGTGTCAGAATACAATGCCACAGCAGGGGAGGATTCCTCCTTCCACTTTGCATGGAGAAAGACAAAGACAAACAACTTGTTTATTCTAAAAGGCAGGTCACAGAAGAGTTCATCAAAGTCTCCCATAGCTAGGTGGGTTACACAAGCCACCAAAGAAGCCTACACCTCAAGGTTAGCTGCCTTCTGTGAAGAGAGGGCAGGGGCTATGCTGCAGGAGATCTTCAAAGCAGCAGCATGGTCAAGTTTTAGCACCTTTGTGAAGCACTACAGAATGGGCCAGATTTCCAGCAAGGATGACATTTTTGGCAGGAAGGTCCTCCTCTAGTTTATCGTCTCATGTGCAGTCATGGATAATGATTAGTAAAACAAAGTTAGTTTACTTGGTAGCCTAATTTCCAAGTATCATCCAGGACAGCAGGGTATTCCCTCCTCAAGTTGTTATTTCATTGGTGTATACATATAATTACAGTTGTGACCAAAATTATTCAACCCCCAATGCTGTAAAGGGGTTTAGGGACTATAGTGTACATTTGGAATTGTATTCAGAATCAAATCCTACAAGGACGTTGTAACTACCCAAATGCAACTAAAATGACATCAATTGTTTATGTAATACAGTAGTAAATGGTTCTTATGTGGTTTCTTCATTGCCACAATTATTCAACCCCTTAAAGACTACCACTCTGAAGAACAGAGGTTCATACAGGTGCTTTCCATCAGGTATTGAAAACACCTGTGGATGTCACCGAGCAGCAATCAAGCATAATAAGCACCAATTAGGCAGCTTTAAAATGACTGTGATACTCAGCTCCTTCTAGACATTTACTGGTGTGGTTACAAACATGGTGAAGGCAAGAGAATGGTCCAGGAAGACAAGAGAAGAGGTGATTTCTCTTCACAGGAAGGGCAATGGCTATAAGAAGATTGCAAAGATGTTAAACATACCAAGAGACACCTTAGGAAGCATCATTCGCAAATTCAAGGCAAAGGGCACTGTTGAAACGCTACCTGGTCGTGGCAGAAAGAAGATGCTGACTTCGACTGCTGTGCGCTACCTGAAGCGTAGAGTGGAGAGAAGTCCCCGTGTGACTGCTGAGGAACTGAGAAAAGATTTGTCAGATGTGGGTACAGAAGTTTCAGCCCAGACAATAAGACGCACACTGCGTAATGAAGGCCTCCGTGCCAGAACTCCCAGGCGTACCCCCTTGCTGTCTCCAAAGAATAAGAAGAGTCGACTGCAGTATGCCAAAAGCCATGTGGACAAACCACAAAAGTTGTGGGATAGTGTTCTGTGGACTGATGAAACAAAATTAGAACTGTTTGGGCCCATGGATCAACGCTATGTTTGGAGGAGGAAGAACAAGGCCTATGATGAAAAGAACACCTTGCCTACTGTGAAGCATGGTGGAGGGTCAATCATGCTTTGGGGCTGTTTTGCTTCTGCAGGTACAGGGAAGCTTCAGCGTGTGCAAGGTACCATGAATTCTCTTCAGTACCAGGAGATATTGGATGGAAACGTGATGCAGTCCGTCACACACCTGAGGCTTGGGAGACGTTGGACCTTTCAACAGGACAATGATCCCAAGCATACCTCCAAGTCCACTAGAGCATGGTTGCAGAGGAAAGGCTGGAACATTTTGGAGTGGCCATCGCAGTCACCAGACTTAAATCCGATTGAGAACCTCTGGTGGGACTTAAAGAAAGCAGTTGCAGTGCGCAAGCCTAAGAATGTGACTGAACTGGAGGCCTTTGCCCATGAAGAATGGGCGAAGATACCCGTAGATCGCTGCAAGACACTTGTGTCAAGCTATGCTTCACGTTTAAAAGCTGTTATAACTGTAAAAGGATGCTGTACTAAGTACTAAGATTGAATGTCACTTGGGGGTTGAATAAAACTGATAATGCTGTGAGCACAGAAAAGACATTTGTGGTTATTTCATTATAACTGTTATGTTATATTTGTCTGACCTACAAGTGCCTCTTTAATGTAAATGTAAGCAAGATGACTGAATGATCAAAAGCAATGTCAAACTGGCCAAAACACTCAATTTCAGTGGGGGTTGAATAATTTTGGTCACAACTGTATGTTAATAGTGTGTTAAATGAGGCCTTCAGTTCTATGTGATTACTGAGGCACAAAGAATGCTGGCTACTTTTTTTTTTTTTTTATTAATTGCGAGCCTTGTGTTTCCTGTTTAGGTGGGAGGAGTCACTCTTATGTGCTTTCTTGGATGATTCTTGTAAATTAAGTTACCAGGTAAATAATTTCTTCCTTATTTGCCACAAGTAACAGCGCTGTTCTCATCATCTCTATGGGTAGCAGCACTTAACAATATTTGTTAAATCCACAATTTGTGTTGCCCACCCCATTTTTCACCATACACACACTCCCAATTTGCACTCCGATTCCCCGCAAGGGAAATTTCAGATTTTGGGACTTGCATCAGTGTTGAGGTACAGTATATCCAGAGGTCTGTTGTAGTCTATAAAACAGTACTGTACTTTATTTTGCTATGTATTTTCTTGTAAATGCCAGACCTACTCTTTAAGCCACTCCCATTTTTAAAAATGCAATTTGGCCACACCCACCATTAGCCCTATCCACATTCATCCAGGAATTGCGATTTTTACAAGTTCCCTCCTATGGAAATATATATGTTTTGGGCTAGATCACCAGATGTCATAGTTTCAATATATTGTATTGAAAATTAATATACTTTGGCCTTTAAAAAAAAAAAAAAAAAAAAAAAAAACGACAACAAAACACAAAGAGCACTGTTGATGTGCAAAACTCATAAAGCCAATATAACATTCCTTGATTGGAGTCAGATCATGAAATAGTGCACAATTTCTGATATGTTGTTTTATCTTAAGACACTAATAAGTGTGGCACAGTCTTTAGAAAGATTAGACACAACTCCCTTCTACTACTTACAGGCATATGCTGGACACCTGCCAGAACATCCATTGCCTTTATAAGCCTATTCAACAGTTTGAATTGCTTGATGTGCTTGCCAGTTCAAGCCTCCTTCTCTATCATTGGCCAAACATCTGGATTTCCTTTTTAAAGGGAAATCTAGGTTTCAGTAACATTTTCCATATGTAGTGTACATTGCAGAACATGTTACATCCATTGGCCACAACTTGTATTATAGCAGTTTATCCCCAATTGCCATAGCTGACATTAAATTAAGTCAATCCAAGTTAATAAAAATTAAATGTAAGACAGGCAGGCCTAAACTGAAAGGCAGAGTTTCTGCACACAGGGGTAGTTAGAGTGCAGGTCCTGCAGGACAAAGTGGAAATCATGCCGCACCATCTAGATTAAGGGCATGTCTGCCTTTTCTGTCCCAAAGTGGTTGTGCTATATAGACAGCATGCACAGGAGGTAGAGAACATGATGGTATTCTCTTCTTACACCCCCTAACCTGCAAGTGCTGCTAATGCATCTTCTTATTTTCTTCTGGTAATCCTACCATAACACTGCAAACTGGCTATGAGTCATTGACAAAAATATTTCACCAATCACTAACTTTCTGCAGGATGACAATCTTAGTCATTTGCAAACTTTCCTCTTTTGAGATATTGAGGATGAGGAAGACAGCACCATGACCATAGAGGGAGAGGAAGGTTCAGCCATACAGCACTCAGGGGATAACAGGCAGGGAGCAGCTGCAAATCAGTTCTCCAGCAATGAGGAGGGGGTGGATGATGAGATGGCAGCCTGTCCATGGGTGTCACTGATTGGAAAGGAGGAAAGTTCTGAAGAAGAGGCAGAGCTGAAGGGAGAACTTTGTCCAGAGGCAGGGGCAGTTTATAGAGAATTGGAGGGAGCAACCATCTCTAAAACATGTGGCAGCACTGTCCCTCAGGTACAGGCCACTGCTATCCCCAGGGCCATTCCACAGAGCTCTGCAGCGAGTCTTTTTTTAACATTTGTGCTGTCAGAACCAATTTGTCATCTGCAGCTTCTGTATAAGCGTATCAGACATGGTAAAAGTACTAGCTATTTGGGTGCTAGATGCAAATTGAAGCACATGATTGTACCACTGAGCTCAGTGGGAGCATGTCAGGGTGGCTTTAGGAGAAGATATGCATTTGTGCCAATATACAGAACAAGGATCTTTGCCAGCTGGTTTTGTGGGCATGTGCATTTGTGCAAGAATGGGGGGAGGAATGTTGTGCAAACATCTGTGTGCAGACACCTGGACTTTGCACCAGACAGCCTATTTAAAGAACAGTGCTGAAACAGGAGGTTGCTGGATGCTCTTCAACTGTTCTGTGTCCTGAATCTGCATTTATTCCTGATTTTCCTTGGCTGTCCTAACTTGTCTCTGGATTCTCCTCTGCTCTGACCTTTTTTGTGATCCTGCCCGATTCTCCATTTGGCTTACCTGTCTACTTGTTTCTTGACCATGATCCTGCTGAATATTAATTTCATTCTGACCTTGGCTTGCTTCCTGACCACGATCCTGCTGACCTCAGCTTGCCTCCTGAGCATGCCTCTGCCTTCTGTCATGCCAAGGTTCCAGGTTGTCAACCACTGGCCATCACAGACTCTGCTTCCAGTCTGTCATGGGTTCTGGTGCCTATGCCAGCTGCTTGTTCCAGTTTGCTCCTTTGTAGTTTCTTTACCCAGTTCTCCAGTGGTCTTCTCAGCAGTCTACACTGGTACCTCTCTGCCAAGTCACCTACCAAAAGTGGTCACCTGTGGACTGGACTCTCGTTCTGCTCTTTCACTCCCTATCAACATTTCCAAGGGTATTTGGACCAGAGCTTTTAGATTAATCCTTTCATCACTTCTAAACAAATACATGATAGTATCCTTCAGCTGCAATGTCAGATGCTGAAAGAGGAGCTTACCCGTTGCAAACCTTATGCCAGCAGAACTCTGCACTCACACAAGCCATAAAGAATCTACAGGATGGTTACTTCCAATTGGAGGTATGACTCCAAGCTCTAACCACACCTTCTGCATCCTCCATTTCAGACCATTTAGAAGCTTAGAGTGCCAAATCCAGAGTGGTTTTTGGGGGAATATTTATTTATTTCAGGTACTTATATAGCGCCAGCACTTTACATATATAAATATTGTACATTCACATCAGTCCCTAACCCTCAAGGGGCGTACAATCTAAGGTCCCTAACTTACATTCATACCAGCATGTCTTTGGAGTGTGGGAGGAAACCAGAGTACCCAGAGGAAACCCACGCATGCACAGGGAGAACATGCAAACTCCAGGCAGGAGGTGCTATGGCTGGGATTTGAACCAACGACCCTAGTACTGCCAGGCGGAAGTGCTAACCATTTAGCTACTGTGCTGCCCTGTGAATAGCAAAAGTTCATGGAATTCAAGAATGTGTGTCAGTTATACTTTGCCTTTCAAACTCCAACTTTTTCATTGGGTTCTACAAAGATGAGGCTCATCATATCACTCCTTCTGGGTGAACCTCCATCCTGGGCACACTACCTCCTTGCGTAAAATAGTCTGTACCCACTACTACTACTTCATTCTTTGACGCGATGGACCAGCTGTATGATAAACCAAAACAAACTACAACAGCTGAAGCCACCCTTCGTGTCCTTCAACAGGGACATAGACATGAAATACTATGTAGCTGAATTGTGTAAATGGGCAGCAGACACAGACTGGAATGATTCTACCCTGAAATATCAATATCAGCTTGGACTGTCTGAAGCACTTAAAGGAGAAGTACAGCCAAAAATCTTTTGGCTGTACTTCTCCTGTGGATCACAGGAATGCAGTTCGTTCAGCACTCCTGTGACCTGAAGCCCACTGTCGGCTGACGTCACTCAACCAGTCCAGGCTGTCCAGCAAGCCAATGACAGCTTGAGCCAGCCGCTCCCTCCCCCTCCACAGCCCAGTGCTCGAGTGAGCACGGGCAAAGCAGACAGCGGTAACTGGCAGTCACCACTCTTAGAGCCAGAGGGGGATAGATGCAGCATCGGAACGATGCTGCATCTACCTAGGAAAAAACAATCCCTCACTTCTCTTTTAAAGATGAACATGCACAAGTTGAGATAGGGAGGAGGCACAGTTCTGTATGTTTGAGGGACCTTGGCCAATCCCCTGGCAGGAGGCTGGGTATGGTGACCAAGGAAACCCTTGAATATCAGAGAGCCTGGGGAATAGCGTGCAGGGTCAGGTGGGAAATGGATTGAGGAAGGCTGCAGTGAGGAGCCTGTAAGGAGGCCATAGGGAGGGGGGCCTACCTACGGGCAGGTCACTGGAGAAGAGAATCTCCACTGCCTCAACATCTCCTGGGGAGGATAGCCTGTGTAGCAGGGAAGGAGCCAGCCCAGCGTAAGACCTGAAGGCAGCTGTCAACCTATTAAGCTGACAGGAAAAGAATATGTGAGTACTCTTACACCCCCTGAGCTAGATAAGGGGAGAGGGTGGTCAGGTGCAAAACCCAACTAGCTTGTTATCTGGGACTGTTCAATTGATAACTTCTGGACCCCTTCCCAGGGAATACCCTCAGTGCAGCTGGGTGAGGAGGAATCATCCAGGGTCTGAGGAGGTACATCAAAGGGGTTTAGTGCTCCGTAAAGAGAAACTTGTTAATTTGCATTTTTGTGCATAGTTGCTAAGGAGTTGTCCTCAAGTTATACAGTTCCCCAGGCATCCTATATACCCCTAGACCCTATCCAAGTTTAAACACTTAATAAAATCACAAAACCAAGCTGAAGGACTGTTTACTGACTCTAGTGTGCAAACTGTGGAAAATGCATGTTGCATTGTTGTGCAGAACTTCAGAGGACCCAAAAATAAATCCAGTGGCCCCTAAGCGGGTAGTGCTACATGTGCTTCATCCTTGATAATAGTTGATCATAAATATTAGGCACTGCTGACATAAATAAGACATGACTGAAGAGTGGGATTTTTCTTTTGGAAAATAAAACTTATAAATGTCCAGTTCTTTGGTTGCATGTGTTTGCGAAGTTTAAATTATCTTTACAAAAATAAAGTCAACAGTTTACGATTTTGTGTTTGGCAGCATTCATAGTCGTCTTATGTGGCATGCAGCCGGTGGGCCACAGGTTGGACACCCCTGTCTTATGGCGAGGTGAGTGAATCTTCCAATGGCTGGACAGGGCACACTGCTGGAGATGTACCCCCACCCCCTCACTGGCCTTATCTTCCGACTCCTCAGTACAAACAAACACCCTCATCTGCCAAGAGACTATACCATTTCCCAGGTAAACACTGACATGCTGTGTTGTATTTCATATACACTTCCACCTGGCAGCACTAGGGTTGTTGATTTGCCTGGAGTTTGCATGTTCTCCCTGTACCTATGTAGGTTTCTTCTGGGTACTCCAGTTTCCTCCCACACTCCAAAGACATGCTAGTAGGTTAATTGGCTCCTGCCTAAATTGGCCCTAGTATGTGTATGTATAAATGTGAGTTAGGGACCTTAGATTGTACGCTCCTTGAGGGTTAGGGACTTATGTGAATGTACAATATATATGAAAGTGCTGCGTAAATTGATGGTACTATATAAGTAAATGTAATAAATACATATGCATGGAGGACAGGAGCCATACTGGGCAGGCCTAGGACAAGAGATGGCTGAGCCCAAGTCATCTTTAGCAAGGTAATGGCACTAAACTACTGGCTTCCTTTACCAGGGAAAAATTCACATACGTTCCTTGCCTGGCACATTTCCTCAACCTTGTAATGCAGCTGTCCATCAGAAAATATACTGGCTTCAAAGAAGTCCTTTTTAAGGCCAAGAGGGTTTGCGGGCATATATGGCAATGACTTGCTTGACAATTTAACAGAATGGATAATCAGCCAAAATGAACAGAAAAAAGTAATTGTAACTTGAAACATTCCAGACAGGTACAAAGTTAAGAGAAATAATGGGTTCAGGATGGCAAAACTATGCATACACTGAAATAAATTAAAGCTGCACAAATATGGACACTTCACAGCAACATCTCTATGACTCAGTCAGGTCAACATGTGGTTGCATAGCATATTCTCTATAAGACTCTATGATAAATTAGAGTCAAGCTGAGAATCACTCCTTTGATAAAACAGTACAAAACACAGTAGCTTGCAATTATCCTAACAGCATCCTTCACAGAAGTGAGGTCCAGGGTAACTCTGGTAACAAAGGTGATTAGCTTGAGGGTTCCAAAGCCCAAGAATGAAGTACAATCCCATTGGACCTGGAGTACTCTGATAGCAATCAGGGGAGGGGCTCCCCACAGTAACTGGGTCATTTAAGAAGCTCCATGCTATTCGACTTTGGCCTGGCTGCCCACACAGCAGTTTTGACAGTAGAGGGCCTCTAACCTTGATGCAGATCACTTGCCCAGTTACCTCTGCCTCTGAGCTGCTGAGGGAGGAAAGTAGAGAATCTTATCCTCCCTGTGTGTCAAGGAACCCAGGGATTTCTTGGAAAAGGAATTGAAGGGTCCAGTGCCTGGATCTAAGCATGGTGAACAAATGGACACTTCACTACAGCAGAAATGCAGCACCAACATCAGATGCCTGCCAAAGATACTAATCTGTAACCCCCTACAGGCCAGAACTCAACATTAGCCATGCTGCAAAGGCTGCACCAGTAACAATGTGACACCAATGAGTACCTTTACAATTACTGCATAAAGAGCTTCTGAAAAGGCTGCTCATTCAGGATGTGAGCAGTAGTGATGGGCCGAACACCCCCATGTTCACACCTAATTAATGTTTGACCGCAAACGTCAAACTTAATGCAAGTCTATGGGATATTTTGAAGGCTTATATGCAAGCTATTGGCCAAAAATGGGTATGGGGGCTCAGTTCCTGCCCTGAGGGATATGAATCAGTGAAAAATAAAATTTCAAAAAGTACCTTTTTTTAAAGGAGCAGTCATTTTTCATTGTGCAAAGTAAAAAACAAACAAACAAAAAAACACTTTAAAAATCAGGCCTGAGGGGTCCCCTTAAACTACCTGCAAAGTTGCACATCTGTACAATGTATAGAACCTGCTGCAGCAGGACTTATTTAAAATTATATTTTTATACAAAAAAAAAGAAACAGCATGAGGCCCCCCCAATCCTTACCAGACCCTTTAGGTCTGGTAGCAAGGTTAGGATGGACCCCACAGTTAAAATTTTTTTTTTTTTTTTTACAAGTGAATGGGGTTCCCCCTAAAAGTCCTACTTTTAAGGGGAACTCCACCCAAAACAATTGGGGGGGGGAAGCGTGGGGTACCCCCATAAATTCCTGCCAGTCCCTTGATCCAAGTACAGGCCTGGCAGGGCAGGAAAGGGGGGGGGGGATGAACGAGGGCCCCCCCCCTCCCTGCAGCTTACCAGGCCACGTGCCCTTTGCATTGGGACGGTGTACCCACGCCAATGGGGACAACGGCCTCTTACCTACAACCCTGACCTGGTGGTTGTGGGGGTCTGAGGGCAGGGGAGCTCATTAGCATTAGGGTACCCCTTTAAATACGGCCCCCCCTTGTGAATGAGTAGAAAGTCATATATATATATATATAAATAAAATTTAAAAAAAAAAGTTCCGTTGTTATCCATCGTCAATCCCAGTGTCCAGCGTTTTCACAACAACGCTGAAATAAAAAAAAAACCAAAACCAACGCCCACTGACCCGTCCACACCTGCCGAGCACTCGCTGTAATCTGACATTTGCCGGTCAGACGTAGACAATTGGGCCAAGTTAGTGGTGACATCACCACTATCTCCACCAAAGGCACCTTTTGAGACAGAGACCAAAACAGTAAGCCATGAGGCACAGATTAGCAACACAAGCCCTGTTGTGTCCCTTCTGGAACACACACTGTGTGGTATCATAGACCGTGCACTGGAAGCACAGCAGCAGGGGTAAAAGGAGAAGTTGCTGCTGCCCCAGGGCCATCAGGATCATTCACACTCTAAATTTAACCCCGTAAGGAAGAGGAATGAGGTCAAGGAAAAAAAATATGAAAAAGGATGATGAGCGTTCGGGTTTAGGAGCAATGAGCAGGAGGAAATGGGGTAAGCTTCAAGGGGATGTTTTACACCTCCCAAACCCTGTTTGGGTGTGATGGGAATGTTGAGGATAGTGTTGTCCTCAATGACACTGAGGACTAGGGGTCCTCTGATGTAGGCTTTTTGTGGCAAATTGAGAAATTTTTGTGCTCAAATGACTGCAAAAAAGGATCCCAGGACACAGTCAGCAGAGTGTCCACTATTGGGTGGTCACCTTATTAGATCTCCAATACAAAAGGTAGATGGTAAATCTATTGTCACCATCCCAGAGGGAAATCAAAATGTGGAGCCTTGCGGGGCTGCATAAAAACGGTTTTGCTGCTTTTTCTGTTATTTGTCAGGATCCCCTCTGATCCTTTGACCGCTAAAAAAAGCATTGGTTGCAGTGTCTGCTTCAGCATTCGTTTTCAGAGTTTTTTAAACCAGAGTGGCCAGGTCCAACAACCACAAGTAGCATCTGAACCACATGGCTGCTGACTACATCAGGTCCAAGGCTGATGCGTACACTCTGAGACGTAAGAAAGACATGGACTACTGGCATAAACTTGCTCAGTATGCACTGGAGCTTCTGGTCTGCCCTGAAGACTGTGTGCTTTCTAGGAGGACCTTTAGCGCAGCAGGAGGTTTTACAGAGAGGCAAATCTGTCTTTTCCTGACATTGTTGGCTGGCTCACTTTCATTAAAATGAGCCAGTCGTGGATTATTAATGACCACACTCCTGCTTCCCATGCTACAAGCTACACTTTGAAGTGCCATACTTTGATACCTGCCACCATTATTAAGCTTTATGCCACCACTGCTGGCCTTATCTGCTCCTCAAACACTTTAAAAGGTACCACACACTTTTTACACAGCTCAATTCCAGCTGCAAAATTTTGAATGTTTAGCGTATGGTACCTTACATTTTGTGGCCTATTCCAGTGCTCCGTCACAGCAGAAGTTCTCTCTATACATGGTTTTGGCAGTTGGACCTCAGCTGCCAATTTTGTACTGTTTGCAGCAGGGTGTATCCTGTGTTGTGCCTCAAAGTTCACAGCCTATTTCAGAGGCTCTGGCAATCAAAAATATTTATGGCTATTCACTCTCAGAAAATACACCATTTCAAGATATAAGCTGCCTCATCTTGCGTTTTTATATTGCAGTCTAACCAAGTGGCTAACATACTGTCCAGCTATGGTAAAATATATGTGGCTATTGTCTTCTAAATAAAACTCTAAATTTTATTTCAATATAAAACCTGTCTTGTCCCTCCCCCTTGTACTGTGATGCAGTCAAGTTGCTTACATACTGTCCACTCAATCTACAATATTTTTGACTATTGTTTTTCAGTGCAGCAATACACTCTAATTTCTATTTTAATATAAACCTGTCTTCTCGCCTGCTTCAATTCCAGGTTAACCAAGCTGCTAACATATCCAGCCACTATAAAATATTTGTGCCTGTTGTCTCTCAGAGAATACATTTTAATGTCTATTTTAATTGTCTCTCTACTGCCTATTCAAGTGTCCTGATGCTGGTCAGTTTCTGGAAACACATATCTGAAGTCTATGTATTGAATATTTTAGGAATACAGGGAATGTGGAGTTGTAGTTTTGAAGTATTTTTATGTACCCGACATTTTACACTTTTAAGATAAGGACATGAGGTACTGCCAAAAAGATCAAACTATACAATTTAAGTTGTAAGCTGAGAGCTTTAGCTTTGTTTTTTTAACTATAACCCCAATTACAAGAAGTTGGGAGGTTGCATAAAATCTACATAAAAACAGAATACAGTGATTTGCAAATCCCATAAACCCATATTTCATTCACGATAGAGAACATCACATGTTTAAACTTAGAAGATGTACCATTGTAAGAAAAAAAAAATATTGAGGTAGATGTTAAATTGTTAACAAGTCTCAAAAAAATTTGGGACAGGGCCATGTTTACCAAGGTGTATCACCCCCTCTCCTTTTACCACACTCTGTAAAAAAGTCTGAGAACTGAGAAGACCAGTTGCTGGATTTTTGGGAGAGGAATGTTTTCCCATTCTTGCAGATATAGGATTCTAACTGCTAAAAAGTCCTGAATTTTCATTGTTGTGTTTTTCATTTCAAGATGTGCCATATATATTTTCAGTTGATGAAAGGTGTGGACTGCAGGCAGGCCAGCTAAGCACCCAGACTCTACTAGGAAGCCATGCTATCATCATAGATACAGTATGCTGTTTAGCATTGTCCTACTAAAATATGCAAGGCCTTCCCTGGGAAAAAAAAAAAAAAACACACACACACCACATTGTCTGGATGGGAGCATATGCTGCTCTAAAACCTGATGGGGAGCAGGGGACAAAGCAAAGAGCACAGGAAGTTATAGAGCAGGCTAGATTTTAACTGTGTATTTATTAGACCAAAAGGCAGCAAATAGGAGAAGTTCATTGTTAGGGTTTATGTACACTTACTACACAGATTTTAGATATACAAGTGAAAATATTTACAAACAGGATAGTGTGAAAATCAGGATGGAAGATCATTTTCACCAACAGAAGAGGAATCAGCACAAGGAACACATCCTACTGACTGCAAGTTGTCCGTTGTACTGATTTTTCTGTTGTGATTTTGGCTGCACTTATGATTTAATATTCCTTTAATTCCATATTCAGTATTTTAATATTAATGTAAATTCATGTAGAGAATAATTGTTACTGTATTTTCTATTATATGGAACAGGAAAACAGTTTCTTATCATTTGGAAATTGGGAGATTCCCATGGAGTCAATGAAATATAGTTAGTAAGGGATATCAGTGCTTGGTGTGTTACTATGGTCCCCACCCAATTCCTAAATATGAAATAATGTGAGGAAAATATCAAAAATAAAATAAACAAAACCAGGGATGCTGCTACCACTAATAATGCGTCCTCTAAATTATATATATATATATTTATTTATTACACACACTATATATTAGTGGGACCTCACTTCAAATGGTAGAGCTTTGGTAACGCACACAGCAACTCACTTGCTTTTTTGAAGGCCTTTCAGCCCACTTTTATTTAAATGACAGTTCAATAACATAAAGAGGTTTCCCTCGCAGGAGTATCTGTCATCAATATAAACGAAAAGATTTATCCTCCTGGCTCTCTCAGATATAAACAACCTTCCTCTGGCCTTTCGTCTGTCTCCTGCAGACTCCTTCAAAAATGGCTCTCGCACACAGCTACTGCCGAGCAGTTCCTTGACGCTTTTGGCTTCCACCTCTCCTAGTTGAAGCCCACCTGACTCCAAGGCAGGAGACCTCCTGTCTACCAGGGTGGAGCCCTCCTGACTGCCAGGGTGGAGCCTAGAACCATGGTTAGGCCTCTATGAAAAGGCCTGCACACACCTGTGTAATCAGTGTTCTGGCCATTCCCAAAACCTGTCCCAGGATTGGAGATTTCATCCCTCCCAGATCTCTTTGAAATCTCCAGGCTCCAGATCCCAAAACGGACTTAATGAATAAATGAGGAAACCAAAAAGCCAGTTTCCTCTGCAATACATCAACCCTGTGGAGCCCCTCAACCTGCCTGGTTGAGAATCCAGGGTTATCAGCTTGATTTTGACCGTGGCAGGATATCGCACTGCCACATATCCCCCCCCCTTTTGTTTTGACCCCGTAGGGGACGGAACACACAAACCTAAACTCCTTGCTTTAGACGTCCTGTGCCGGATATCACCTGTAAAAGGTCCAATCCTGGCTGACTTCATTTTCATCAAAGGGAGATGCTACTCCCTGCCCCAAGAGGTGTCTTCCCCTGTCTCCCCTTACTTGTGCTCTACGACATCCCCGTGCCTTTTTACGAGTGCGCTTCCAAAAGCGTGGTCTAATTTCCTGTCCTTTTACCCCTAGGGGGTTTACAAATCTCGGTACTCTTTGTAACCTGGGGTTGACTCCTAAGCTTTAAGTGCCAGGTACCTGTACAATGTGCTCCCTCAATTTCCATTAGACCAGCCCTTTTTGCTTTATTTAATCTTGAAGGGGTTATATTTTTAAACCCTTTAGTAATAGATGTGTGCTCTTATATTTGGGAATCAAACTCTTTTAATGTCCCCTTGTTAAGCTTTGGGCCAGTTCTCTTAGACCTTTCATTCTTAAAACTTGGGAGTTTCCTGGACTTTTGGAAATCTTTCCCAAAATGACCTTCCTGACCCTGTAGGGGGCCGATTTATAGACTCTTAACCCCCCGGTGTCTTAAGCACTCATTACCTCTTTCAGGACGACCAGCTATCATCTCAACTTGACCACCAGGTCTACCATTCTTTCAGACAATCCAAATTCATCAATACATTTCCCTTTTTATCATTATCAAAAATACTCGTCAGAGCTCATTTCACTAGTAATTGGCAGGGCAGTGTCTGGAGAGGAATTACCCACAGTGGAGTGGGCGTCTCCCATGGAAACATCACTATCCACCGACTTCACTGTCACAAAAGACTGCCAGCAACTGTCCTGATGCCAAACCATCCTTACAGAATTCTGCATTTGGGAAGACGACCCCAACCACATCACAAATACATGTGTCTTCCGGCACTTCTGCCCAAACCTCTGTCCTGTCCAACAGTACTCTGGTGTGCCTCTCATACAGATTACTGCTATGAAGCAACCCAGCAATGCACTGAAAGAGAATTTTCACCATTACCAACAAGGATGGTATCACAGAATTCCTATATTGACCATCTTTGTCTTGTATAGCCTGTAATACCCAGCTCCAATTAGTGGTACTCCACTGTACCAGCTCCCCCGAACATGGAAGAGACCGCAAGGTATACACCGGCTGTACACTCCAGAAGGCTAACATTTCCCTCAGCAGGTCTGTTATAAAAAGACAGCCCGATTCTACCCATAAGACCTTCCTGGAGACACTCATTTACTGATGCCTCAGGAGGTGGTGCTTCTTAACGAGGCTTCCTCTCGGCTGGAGGTACCCAATACAATAACCTGCGGCTCTCCCAGAGGGTAACCAGGTGTGGGATTCACCCAAATACTCTGAGGCTCAGTGTCAATGAGCTCTTCCACACCTTCTCTATGGATAGCAGTTTGGTATACCACACCATTACCTCCTTTATGGGCTGTGGGCAGAACTTCTGCTGAGCGTTTATCCTCAATGGTGCCTTTTACCAGCAGTGAGTTAATTTTGGCAGCGACAGGTGCTCCCTGGACCAATAGCTGCTCCGCAGTCCCTCTATTCAGCACAGCAGAAACCATGTCCACCCCATTGTTACCCACCGAGGCCTCTTTCATTAAAGCTAACAAGCTTGTTGCCCATCTTCCCTGTGATCCCATCAGAGGTACTACGCAGTACTCCAACCGCTGAAGGAAACACAGAGGGACAGAGTGGCTCTGTACCAGACCCATTACCTATATCTTCATTATCCATATCACACTGGGAGACTCCATTTCTAGGCACAGCAGGTTGCAATTTCATACTCTCACCACCGTGACCTAGTGGCGGGTCATTCACTACAAAAACTTTTGCATTAGTGGATTGCATTAACCCATCATCATTATGAATACATTCATACCTTTTAGATTCACCATTGCTAGACTGAAATAAATTCTCATGAGTCAGTTCAGATACACTCTGGTCCACCAGAGCAACACCATAGTTATCCTGGGTTACCTTAACCACCGTTGCTAGGGGAGATAACACATCCTGCTTAGTGGTCACCCCTACTACATTTAATTCAGCATTCTGTTTATAGGACATTGGTACAACCCCAATATCAGTACTCTTCATTGACCTTTTTAACCGTTGCCTCCCCACTAAACAGAGCATTATACAGAGGCAAGTCACATGATCACCAGCAGTGGGTTTCCCAACTGGGAGTATCCCAAATTTATAGCAGAGAGTCTCAAAGTCAGTCTCAATCACTGCATTAGTATCTCCCACATTTATCTCAAAAGTGCCAGTCTTACCCACCACTGCAACAGGCTTCACCTTCTTCACTTGAGTGCGTGGGATCTGGATCCTGTCTGTCATCTCCTCTGCTTGGCTTTGGCCAGCCAGTTCATCCATACAGCTATAGCAGTGTTTTTCAACCACTGTGCCGCGGCACACTAGTGTGCCGTGAGATATTGTCTGGTGTGCCGTGGGAAAAATTGCAATTTCATCTGTAACATGTGGCCTCGGCTCACAAATAGACCAATCATTAGAACAGCAATGGGCAAACTACGGCCCAGCGGACCTTTTAATCCGGCCCGCGGAGCGTGATACTGTCAGGATGATCTGTCCCCCTCGACGTATCTGCGCATGTGCCGGAGATCGCCGATCGGCTGCTAATGCCTGAAACTGGCACATGCGCAGATACGTCAAGGGGGACAGATTTTCATGCTACACCGGAACGGCGAGAGGAACGCGCGGAGCAAAGGTAAGTGAATTGACACAGGGGGGGCTTGGGGACTTAATATGGGGGATGAATTAATATGGGGGATGAATTACTATAGGGGGGATGAATTACTATAGGGGGGATGAATTACTATGCTTACTATGGGGGAATATTACTATACTTACTATGGATGACACATACACATCATTCATCTACTCTTGGTCCGGCCCCCGGGTCCAATATATGAACCCATTGCAGCCCTCAAGTCAAAAAGTTTTTCAATAAATTTTTTTAACATTTTCTAATGGTGGTGTGCCTCGTGATTTTTTTCATGAAAAAAAAGTGTGCCTTTGCACAAAAAAGGTTGAAAAACACTGAGCTATAGGATAATATTGTGGCCGACATTTCTGGCTCCTTGGCACCCCCTGCAGGCACAACAGGTACTTCCTCACAGTTGCTAAAGGTGGCTGCCAACATTTTTAAACACGAATCTGGGCTTGCAGATGAAGACTTTTGCCCAGTAGCACCCTCATCAGTGGTATTCCATAATCTGGGGCAAGTAAAGATACCATGCCCAAACTGATCACATTCCATGCAGGGTATGGTTCCACAGATAACCTTCCTGGGATACAGAACCATATCTCCCTTGTAGCCCCTTCTCCTGGTTGACAGGCTTTCTCCTGTTGCTATGGGAGATGGCACTCTCCCAGCTGAACTTTCTGGGTTCCTCCAGATGCGCTGAACTCTCATCTCTGCGTTGCCACAATCCTCTGCAGGCGACACTTCTCTTGCAGGGTCTGCAAGTCTGAAGTCACAGGTGTTGCTATGGACAACCACATTCTTCTGAAACTTTTGGGCAGCCTGTTGCTCCTTCCTGGAACTCCAAGCAGGCTTCCCAATTGCATACCCAGACCTCTGTCTGGTTGTGTCACCTTGTACTGGAAGCTGGGATAAAAAGGCACTTGGAGACAATGTTCCCCCAGTCACTGCACCGCAAACAGCGTTCTTGCGGCAGTATCTTGGCCGGACTTCCAACACTGCATCCTCTTTCAAGCTTTGTACTCTGCACACGGAAAGCTGGTTTCCTTTCACCAGTGTTGCCAGGGACAACAGCACGCACTTCCCACTGTGGCAAACTCTGTTCCGCCATGTATGGGGCTCGTTCTGGTGATATCCCCTTCAGCCACAGGGCTCTGTCTCTCATTTCAGCAAATCTTGCTCCTTTTTTGAGTTTTGATCACCCCATCTTTGCAGTCACTCCACAACACTTTTGCACAGTCCAGCAACCAAGACATGAAGCACTGTCTCTTTAAGGCAAATTCCTTTTGTCTTGCAGGTTCTTCTCACCTGCACACACAGATAGTGCAGACTTATGCACCAAACACAGTTCAACAAAATGAACTTACTTCCTTGCTGGGATCTCTAGTTCTGCACGCTGTATCCGCCACCATATGTGGGACCTCGCTTCAAATGGTAGAGCTTTGGTAACGCACACAGCAACTTGCTTGCTTTTTTAAGGCCTTTTTCAGCCCACTTTTATTTAAATGACAGTTCAATAACATAAGAGGTTTCCCACACAGGGGTATCTATCATCAATATAAATGAAAAGATTCAGCCTCCTGGCTCTCTCAGATATAAACAATCTTCCTCTGGCCTTTCTCTTCAGGCTTACATCTGTCTCCTGCAGACTCCTTCAAAAATGGCTCTCGCACACAGCTACTCCTGAGCAGTCCCTTGCTGCTTTTGGCTTCCACCTCTCCTAGGTGAAGCCCACCTGACTTCAAGGCAGTGACTGAATACATACATACATACATACATACGTACGTACGTCCGTCCGTCCGTCCGTCCGTCCGTCCGTCCGTCCGTCCGTCCGTCCGTCCGTCCGTCCGTCCGTCCCCTCCTAACTCCAAGGCAGAGACCTCCTGTCTGCCAGGGTGGAGCCCAGAACCATGCTTAGGCCTCTATGAAAAGGCCTGCACACACCTGTGCAATCAGTGTCCTGGCCATTCCCAAAACCTGGTCCCAGGATTGGAAATTTCATCCCTCCCAGATCTCTTTGAAATCTCCAGGCTCCAGATCCCAAAACGGACTTAATGAATAAATGAGGAAACCAAAAAGCCAGTTTCCTCTGCAATACATCAACCCTCTGGAGCCCCTCAACCTGCCTGGTTGAGAATCCAGGGTTATCAGCTTGATTTTGACCGTGGCAGGATATCGCACTGCCACTATATATATATATATATCTCCTAAGTAATTAAATATGTCCGTTAGTGAATACTAAAAAAGTCCATAATGGTGTATATAGTCCATTGTCACAAATTTGGTGCTGTGCAAACAAATAAAGTGCTGTCCCTCCTTTGAGTGAAAAACTTGCTCACCTTGTGATTAGACCTACAAATCAGTATAGGTCAAATGCGCTGTGTTATTCAGTGATATTAATTCAGACCAACTCTTCCATCCGGACTCTCCTTGATGGCTCCAAAGATGTGGAGAATGCGCTCAGTGCAAAACCGTATGATGACTATTAAGTGAATAACCTTAATAAGTGCACTCACATAAAGTGTAGTAAAAAGGTACCCATCCAAAAAAAATATCCTCTCTTGTGAGTGGTGACGATTCTCAAACAACACCTCCAAAGCGTGCTCAATATCCCAGCACCACTAGGTACAATGCATTAGACCCATATAATCATAGGTCTCAATTGCATCCTAATGAAACAAACACCAGCGCTTTAATCTTCATGCTCCACATATAAAACAGTAACTGTCACTTGGTGAGGTGCAGCCCTCTAAAGATGGGGGAGTCTTGATGCTAGCAAAAGAAAAACACAAAAGGGCACACTCTCCTCGTGCAGTACCATAGTTGCAAATTAATTTATTAAAAACGTGACAAATGGATACTCACAAAATGAATGTAAAAAAAGAACATGAAGCCAAATGGGTCAATGTCACACAAGTGGAGTCCTGTGACGATGGTGCCTGGTGGGAATAACTGCCGCGTTTCGGGAGTTGAACTCCCTTTTTCATAGCTAAGATGATGCCCATTGTCACATGTAATGTTACATTTATTTATATATTCATTTATATGTTTTTTATAATTTTTAGCGATTTGTACTTGATTTAATAAATGACCTTAGTTATTTATAGAGTTATTTAAACATATTACAATGTTTTTAGTGATGGTTTGACTGCACATATTTATATTATGTATCATTGGCTATATATTTTCAGTTGTTTTTACTGATCACAACTTGATCTGTTATATGGATTACTGTATGAGCATTTTAGCATATTATCATTCTGTCTTAACAAATCGTACATTATGTTATGCGATATACCTACCTAGTCATGACACTTACACTGATCACCATTTTATTGTTTTGAGTATATTTACTCTGTGGGTTCATTTATAACCACATTTTTTACATGTTGAAACATATGAATATGATTTGCAACCCTAATACATGGATTTGACAGATATGCATAAAGGGACTTGCAGGGTGGCATATGTTTAATGGGGACCACATAAATATCTTATTGTTTACCCCATGGTTTGCAATTCATTATATTGCATTTTTTTGGGAATTAGAAGTTGGTTATTTGATTTCCGTTTAGTTATTCTATTCCCTGCTGATCATTTTATCATCTGCATAGGAAGTCATCAAGAAAATGGCGCCTGAATGCGCGCACATCCTACCTAAATATAGATGGATCTGATAGTGTCAGCAGATCCACAACAAAATGGCGCCGGTGTAATGTGCAGGCGCCGAACAGCCGGAAAGATAGCGCCTGACTTATCACGCATGCACTGAGTAGCCGGCAAAATGGCGGACGCGATATGCACATGCGCCATTTTTTACTATAAATAGGACACACCAGATGTCGGACGTTACAGGCACACCCCCTATGAGTATGTGCTAGAGCACGAAACGCATCAAAATGGCGCCGGTGTAATGTGCAGGCGCCGAACAGCCGGAAAGATAGCGCCTGACGTATCACGCATGCACTGAGTAGCCGGCAAAATGGCGGACGCGATATGCACATGCGCCATTTTTTACTATAAATAGGACACACCAGATGTCGGACGTTGCAGGCACACCCCCTATGAGTATGTGCTAGAGCACGAAACGCATCAGCAGGGAGCTGCAATGTCGTGACGTCACACCGCCGAGGCCCCTTGCAGGTCCGGCGGCCATCTTTGCTACACAAATAGTCAGTTTCTGGTTTTCTGATTTTTATTGTTATATACCTTTCTTGGGCTCTTGGTGAGCCTAACCACCCACAGAACCACTTAAGGAGGAGGTGAGAGGTGCTGCAACCCACGGATAATCCAGAGGGGAGTCCATACCAGGTTATAGATGTCCTTAAGAGGATCCAGCTGACCTACTGAGAAATTATGTTCTCAAATACGTGATGATATTGCGCATCTGGTGAGTGCGCAATTCTTCTATTATTTGATATATCACCAGAAGATAGGAAGTGGATCACCTTTACCTGAGATCATATGTTAGATCTTCACGTCTACTAATATATGTGGACTTATATATGTCACTTTAATAGCACTATTAATCACTTTGAGTAGTAATACTTATATTTCACACTTTGTCACTTTATGAACTTGCCAATACCAATTTTCTTGTCA
Source organism: Staurois parvus (assembly GCF_062004578.1). Lineage (NCBI taxonomy): Eukaryota > Metazoa > Chordata > Amphibia > Anura > Ranidae > Staurois > Staurois parvus. The sequence continues at coordinate 9,951,847 of NW_028318190.1, read as the reverse complement.
CTTTAGTAGCACTATCTTCACTTTAATGATAAAAGTTGAAGAGTGATATAATTAATGATGTCTGCTGGTTTATAACTTTGCATTTTGTTGGATTTATTGCACTTTACTGTATCTTGGAATTTATATTGATCTCATTGCTGCACCTATTCTTTGCTATAATGAACTGTATGCCACAAGCATAAATGATATGAAGGATTTACTGTATGTGGTATGATGTCCCTTGAATTGAGGAGAGGTGGAGTTGACTGTGCAGCCTCATAGAATCCGGAGTGTGTAAAGCTTTTTCTTTTGATAGGTCTCAATTGCTTGAAGTTCATCCCACTTGGTATATTGAATCAGCTTTCCTTTTGGCTTTTACTCTGTGAGTGTGATATCTTACTCTAATAAATGATTGTATAGGTATATGGCATTGCACTATGTATTAACCTTTCTCCCTTTGAGCCTATACTCATCTGGGTGGATACAGCAAGATATCGGTCCCTTAACCTCCCTGGCAGTAATCCCGAGTGTGGCACAGGGTTAATCTTCAGTACCAAAAGTGGTAACTCCAAGCCACACTCGGGATTACACTGTAGTGTAATTTACCTTGTCCTTGCGATCCCCCAATGTCCTCCCACTGTGTCCTCCAGCCGATGCTGACATCCGTCTTCTGGGTTCCCTTCCCTGTGAGCGCCGTGACGCAGTCGGGCGGAATCGGCGGGAGATAAAAAAAAGTAAACAAAACATGACATACATACATGACACACAATACATTGTAATCTGTTAGGATTACATTACTGTATCAAACCATTTCACCTCAGTTTTGTCTCTAGTGCTTTGTCTAGTGCCTTGCCTACACTTTTACCGTTTTTTCTGTCTGGAAACTTGAGAACGTCCATGGCACCCAAAAAGCGTCCCTCTAGGCCAAAAGTTGTTTTTGGTTTGATTACATTATTGAATTAAATTTATTATTATATTATTATTTTTTATAATTATTTATTATAAAATAATTTATGATTTTGTGTTTCAAACTTTAAATACCCGGGATGTTTACTAGACTTTTGTTTGGTCAGATTTAAGTGAGTTATTCCTAAGAATTACAGGCCTACAATATAAAACAACAAATTTCAATGCAAAACAATGTACCACTTTGACATTCAAAAATATTGACATAATCAGACCGCCAGGGAGGTTAAAGAGACAGGAGGAGTGAAGCAGCTGCAAAGAGGTGGACGCTAATACACCAACTGGGATAACGTCAAGCAATTGTGACCTATGATTATATGGGTCTAATGAGAAGGTGAGCATGCACCTAGTGGTGATGGGAAAATGAGCACGCTTTGAAGGTGTTGTTTGAGAATCACCACCACTCACATGAGAGGATATTTAGGTTGGATGGGCACATTTTTACTACACTTTTATGTGAGTGCACTTATTAAGGTTATTCACATTATAGTAGTCAGAGGGCACTGCACTATGAAATTTAGGGTTTTTGTTTGAGTGCATTCTCCACATCTTTGGAGCCATCAAGGAGAGTCCGGATGGAAGAGTTGGTCTGAATTAATATCACTGAATAACACAGCGCATTTGACCTATATTGATTTGTAGGTCTAATCACAAGGTGTGCAAGTTTTTCACTCAAAGGAGGGACAGCATGTTATTTGTTTGCACAGCAGAGAACTTGTGACAATGGACTATATACATCATTATGGAATTTTTTAGTATTCACTAACGGACATATTTAATTACTTAGGATATATACTGTATATATATATAATTATTATTATACAGGATTTATACAGCGCCAACAGTTTGCTCAGCGCTTTATTATCAAGCGATTTTAAGGGGTAGCGCACCACATGGTTAGTATGAATGAAATATAGCTGACTTTGCTTTTGAGCTTCTCCACATCATTTAAAAACCTCCAAGTTACTGCTAGGGAATCTTCCTTCTCTTTATTATTATTATTATTATTATAGTATTGGTTACTGTGGTTCTCTGTTAATTTTTAACCTTAACCATCTAATCTAAAGTTTTTCTTTATTTTTTTTTAGGAATAAATATTGTTTTGGCATTGAAATTGAAAATACTTAGATGTGAGGACCCATGGAAACGATTTGTCAAGCTTACTGTAAATGTTAATGATTAAACACTGGAGATAAAAATGAACTGTGTGTTCATAGTTGTCCACTAGATGTCTCTAACAGACTTGGACAACTTTTGCATATATTTATTTATTTCAGGTACTTATATAGCGCTGTCAATTTACGCAACGCTTTACACATATATATATATTGAACATTCACATCAGTCCCTAACCCTCAAGGGGCGTACAATCTAAGGTCCCTAACTCACATTCATACATACACATATTAGGGCCAATTTAGACAGGATGCAATTAACCTACCAGCATGTCTTTGGAGTGTGGGGGGAAACAGGAGCACCCGGAGGAAACCCACGCAAGCACAGGGAGAACATGCAAACTCCATGCAGGAGGCGCCATGGTCAGGAATCGAACCCATGACCCATTTACTGCAAGGCAGGCATGCTAACCACTAAGCCACTGTGCCGCCCATGTATGAGAATTACATTTATGCTAGACATCACTGGTCAATTCCATATTTTAGAAGACATAAACCATTAAACAATTTTTGTGTACTACAATTTTATTCACATGTTAATCTCCCAGTTACTTATTATTGGTATTTAAATAACACTGACAATTTAGGACAAAATTATGGAAACAACAGGTAAAAGAACAAAATTGCTTACTATGGTTTTGGACCACCTTTGGCATCTGAGACGGCCTGAATTATCCTGGGAATTGACATATAACTTCTGGATGGTAGATAATGGAATCTGATAACACTCTTCATGCACAAATCACTCCAGTTCTCACAGAGATGCTTGAGGCGGAAAACGAGCCTAAACCTTGTTCTCCAAAATTGACCTTAGTGGCTCTATGATATTGAGGTCCAGCGACTGCAGCACCCAGGGAAGGTGCAAAGCTTCATCTGCATGTTCATCAAACCATGATTTGACAACACCAGCTGTGTGAATCAAAGCATTATCGTCTTGGTAAATGACGCTGCCTTCAGGAAACAATGTCTGCACCATGGAGTGCACATGGTCGGCTAACATTTGTAAATAGTCACTGGCAATGAATCTACTTTTTAAGGTGATAATGGGGTCTACAGAATATGAAGATATGGCTGCCCAAACCATAACTGTGTCACCACCATACTTTACCGTGGGCACAAGACAGTCCTGGCCGTAAGCTTGGGACGGTGTTCACCACAAGTAAACACATCCGATGGTTGGGAACAGTGTGAAGCTCAATTCATTGGACCATATTACAGTCTTCCATTGATCAATAGTCCATAATTTATGGGTGTCTCAACACTCTCTCTTCTTCCGAGCATTAATATCAGTCACTAGTGGTTTGACAATTGCAGCTCACCCATTAATGTTTTGCTTATGGAGTTCCCTCTGCACAGTTTTCATGGATACAGGTTTTGGAAAACTGAGATTGAGCTCTGCATTCACTTTTTCAGCAGTTGTACTCCTATTCTGGGTCAAAATCCTGCGCAATGTCCTTTTATCCCTTTCGGTCAGTTGACCATGTTGACCTTGCTTATGTTTGTTGAATAACATTTTCCCGGAAACTGTATATGCCATCATAACCTTTGAAAGTGTACCTCATGACACCTCAAATAAACTGGCAACTAAAGTCACAGAGGCAACAGCTAAGTGGGCACCAATAATTTGGCCTCTTTCAAACTCAGTGAGCTCTGACATGACTCTGTATTACTAGCAAGGCACACAGTGAATGTCAAAAGTGGGGCTTCTCTCCTGTTAGCTAGGTGTCTCATCACACAGCAGATGCAAAAGAATGTTACATCACTTCCGCTTTCAACTCAAAACACGTTGTCACATATATATGCAAATGCATGTTGCTATCAAAAAGTTTAGAGACAAGTTTTGTAACACGCCAACAGATGGCAGCACAGGGCTGCATGCCCAGTCACAGGCAGCACTGACCTTCAGAAGTCAGTGTGCAAAAAGATATCATCCTGTGTACAGGAGCTGTGTAACTGGTGCTATTCTGACCATGTGCGTTACCACATCTGCTATTTCATCATGGACAGCAAGTTAGAGCAAAGAGCAGCTTTGAAATTCTGTGTGAAACTGGGCAAATTTGCCACAGAGACGTTTGACATGAATTGGCAAGTTTACAGCGATGCTACAGTGAGTCGTTCAAGGTGTTTTGAGTGGAAGAACATCACTGGAGGACGAGAAATCGGGAAGACCTTCAACAAGCTCAACCCCCAAAAATGTTGAAACCATTTGGCAACTTGTGCATGAGAATGCACAACATTGCTGCCATTGTCGGTGTGTCATACGGATTTGAATGTGCGCTGTGTTGCTGCCAAGTTCATCTCCAGGCTGCTAACCCAGGAGCAGAAGGAACACCGCATCGAAGTCTGCCAAGAATTCCATCAAAGTGCAGTGGATGACCCGTCCTTCATGTTGAGGATCATTACCAGTGACGAAGCTTGAGTGTACGGGTTTCACGTAGAATTTCACATTGGCTCATTGTTCTAACTTGCTGTCCATGATGAAATAGCAGACATGGTAATGCACGTGATCAGAATAGCACGTTGAACACCTCCCGATGTACACAGGACGATGTCTTTTGGCACACTGACTTATGAAGGTTGGTGCTCCCTGTGATTGTGCCTGCAGCCATCTGTTGGTGTGTTACAACGCTATTCTCGAAACCTTTTGGTACCACCGTGTGTGTGTAAATATATATACAGTATAGTACATTCATATCATTCTCATCCCTTACATCTACTCTCAGATCTTCACACATACACATATTAGGGTAAATTTAGACAGGAGTCAATTAACCTACCAGAATATCTTTAGAGTGTGGGAGGAAACCGGAGTACCTGGAAGAAACCCATGCAAGCACAACATGCAAACTGCAGGTGAGTAATGTTTTGATTGGGATTTGAACCAATAACTGCAGGGTTGCCATGCAGAGGTGCTAAGGACTATGCATTTGTGGCTGAACACCAGTAGGCTTAAAATGGTATTAAACCCCAAAACAAAAATGTAATATATTACACCTTACTAATCATTAGATGCGGTGGCTACATTAGTTTTCTTTTTTTAGACTTTTTTCCTTTATTTCACATTTCCTCTTTTTCACCCGGTGTTTTTTGGAAAGGTTCAGGGACTTTTTTTTAACGGAAAAAGTTGCATTTGTGGTTCTATAGACTTCAATGGGAACGCTGCAGAAAAGCATGTGCTGCATGTTTGTGTCTTAAATCTGCCTAGCACCAAGAAAAAAAAATGAAAAAAAAACCGCATCAAAAATGAGTCAAAAACGCAAGTGCAAAAACTCAAAACGCAATGCAGAAACGCCTAAAACGCAACGTGCAAAGGTGTGAACCTAGACTTTGTGCTACTTTTTCTGAACAGCTTAGTCTGTTAAAGTAAGTTGAAAAGCAACAGATATACTTGCTGGATCACCAGGTGAAATATAAAGTGTTAGTAAACTCTAGTGTTAGTAAAGTGAAATATAAAGTGTTAGTAAAAAATTTCCCTGCAAAATAAAAGCATAATGTGCTAGTATGGATCACAAACTGGCACTTTATGAAAGAATTACCTTAAAACAGAGCCCTCTAGCGGCACGCTGTCATCAGTGACAGAGCTTCCATCTTCACTTGGTCATCCTTCTGGGTTCATGGGCTCCGGCCACTTGAAAGGCCAAGCTGCGATGACGTCACTCCTGTGTATGCACACGGGAATCATAACTATGACACAGAGCTCTGAAGGGTCGGCATGGGTAATGACATCCCATCAGAGCACATGCACTGGTGATGTCACCGGCTGTAGAAAAAGCAGCTATTTCCAGAGCACATTTAGTAGATATTCCTTGTATCTACAGGTAAGCTTTATTATAAGCTTACCTATAGCTACAACTGTCCAAGCGGTGTTTGCTACCACTTTAAAGAAAAAAAGCCTTAAAAAAAAAAAAACTAGTGCAGCCACATCTAAGGATTATTAAACTACAATAATACATGTAATAACGTTTTGTTGTTTGGGTTCAATACTGCTTTAAATAAACCTGCATGTAAAAAAACAGGACTGCAAAGGCTACAGCACTACAGTGTTTATGCCACATTGACCTAAACGATAATTTTAAGTGTACTGGTATTTCTGAATGCTATACTTTGTACTATAATATGCAGAATTCAACACTTACTGGCAGTGCTGAGAGCTTGTCTTCCTTCTCCTGAATGTTCTAGTGGTTCATCAACATAATAGATGGCAGCATTGGCCATTAGTAACATGTGGTAGGTGGGAAGAGCTAAGCAAGCTCAAGACTGCCAGAAAGCATCAAAATTTGCATTGCAGTGATAAGGGACTCAGGGCAATGGAGAAAGCATCTAAAAATATCTGCATCTTGAAATGCCACTGCCTTTTCAGCACCAACTACCAACTAGATCTCCATGCGGGAGGTTTACCTGTGAAAATTGTTCCTTGTCTTACCCCCTGCCATTGTCATTATTTTGTCTCCTAATGGAAACTATACTGCTTATTGGTCAATTGTATTTACCAAATAAAATAAAGGAAAAAAGAATATATACAGTATATAACACTCAAGCATTTTTGTAATGTTTAAAAACATTCCATATGCTTTAACCACTTGCCCTCCTGAAGATTTATTCCCCTTCCTGACCAGGCCATTTTTTGTGATACGGCGCTGCGTTACTTTAACTGACAATTGCATGGTCATGCAATGCTATACATAAGTGAAATTTATGTCCTTTTTTCCCACAAATAGAGTTTTCTTTCAGTGGTACTTGATCGCCTGTGCGGTTTTTATTTTTTGCACTATAAACAAAAAAAGACCGACAATTTTGAAAAATAAACTATATTTTTGACTTTTTGATATAAAACCTATCCATGAAAAAAATTTAAAAAATCTAATTTCGTCATAAATTTAGGCCAAAATGTATTCTGCTACATGTCTTTGCTAAAAAAAAAATCCCAATACATGTAAATTAATTGGTTTACGTGAAAGTTATAGCGTCTACAAATATATCAGTTATAGCACCTACAATCAGCGTCTTATGATTGATCATTTCCCCCTGATGAATCCAAGTGACCAGTGGCGTAACGCGTAGGGGAGGGGCTTTGACGTCACGACACTCGATAGTACCACACTGACACCAGCTGGCAATTTTAGGTTTTTCACCATAAGAAAATATCTGGAGGACACATTTTGTGAACAAAGCGGTTTTATATACAGAGCATATGTGAGTGCATTACTTTCATTAATAAAAAGGCTTTTTAAAGGATAATACACTATGATTTGATACATTCCTCTATATTAACCACCATGGAGGAGAAGCTTATCTTTTGAGTGGAGAAGGACCCCAAACAGCAGGATATCATCCAGGGGCGGACTGACAACTCATGGGGCCCCCGGGCAATAGGGGATCATGGGGCCCCTGTGTCCTTGACCAAACTCAAAAAAGCCTATGATAACGATACCAGGGCCATCTCATGGGGCCCCCTACTGGCCCCGAGCCCTCGGGCAGTGCCCGAGTTTCCAAATGGTCAGTCCGCCCCTGATATCATCTCATCCATACTCTGGACCATTTAAAGGGACACAAGCGTTATATGACCTTACTTAACGGTTTGGTCATACACCTGAGGTGAGAGCACAACTGGCGGGAGAGCACGTCTATGCACGTTTTCCACACAAAATTTTTTATTTTAGAAGCATGGGTTACTGTATTTTAAAGTGAACTATGCAAGTCTCAAGAAATTTCATATATGGACTTTTTTGTTAATTATATGGACACTGCTATTGGAAATTAACACAGATTTATTATTTTACTAATTTCTCTTCATTTTTCATATAATTGTTTGATTTTATTGTGTTATGCAACATAAGTAATAGCAACTGATGTATAATCTTAAGTGAATCGTGACACATTGTGGTATAGGTTAACTGTGTGCTGTTTTACTGTGTGTGCTGTGTTTTACTAGGGAAACATGCTGCTTTGTATTGCTTTGCTATGCAGAGCAATACAAAGCAGCATGTCAGTGCTGACAGGGGAGAGATCTTTATTGTTTATATACAGACCTCTCCCCTTGCACTGTTCCACGGCGATCGCGGGGTGCCGGTGGTGAATCTCTGCCCAGGACTCGGTGATCGTCATCTGTAGCCGCCAATGGCGGTGCAGGTAGGGCGGTGCGTGCGCCCCCTACCCGGAAATGCAAAATCACGTATATATACGTAATGTTGCACAGCCCTGCCGCCATGTTGCAGTAGTTCTGCTATAGGGTGGTGGGGAACCAGTTAACCATTTGCCTTCCTCAGGATTTACCCCCCTTCCTGACCAGGACATTTTATGGGTTACATCGCTGCGTTACTGACAATTGTGCGGTCATGCAACACTGCACCCAAATTACATTTACATCCTTTTTTCCCTGGAATTCTTTCAGTGGTATCTGATCGCCTGTGCAGTTTTAATTTTTTTTTCAAAAAATCCAACAATTTTGAGAAAAAAACTATATTTTTGACTTTTTGCTATTAAACATGTCCAGTAAAAAAAATACAAAAAAATCGAATTTCATCATAAATTTAGGCCAAAATGTATTCTGCTACATGGCTTTGCTGAAAAAAATTCCAATACGTGTAAATTAATTGGTTTACGTAAAAGTTATAACGTTTACAAATGGCAATATAGATACTGGAATTTTTTTTTTTTCACTAGTAATGGCTGCGATCAGTGACTTATAGCGGGACTGCGGCAGGCATTCTGAAACTGGGGGGAATTGACTTGGTGTCATTGACATCACTAGTGACATCAATACAGTGATCAGTGCTAAAAAAAAAAGCACTGACACTGTACTAATGGCACTGGGCAGGAAGGGGTTAACATTAGGGGCGATGAAAGGGTTAACTGTGTGCTGTTTCACTGTAAGCTGTGTGTGCTTCACTGTAATCATACTGCTTTGTATGGCTGTGCTGTGCACAGCCATCCAAAGCAGTGTGCAGGAGCTGACAGGGAGGAGAACAGTATTGTTTACATACAGTTTTCCTCCCCATCGGAGATGCTCGGCAATCACCGGGCGCCAGCAAGTAATCACCAGCTGGGACCCGGTGATTGACAGCTGTAGCCACAAATGGTGTGGGTATATATATATATAGTTTGCGTACCCATGCCACCCTGTAGAAGTATATTTGCTATAGGGCGGTCGGGAAGTGGTTAATTCCCATTTAACCACTTTGCCACTAGAACAATTGTTTTATTTTCCGCACACGTTGTAAAATCTGCATTTTTGGCTTTAAAAATACTTAAAACATTATTTATAATCTGAAAGCAAAGGTCCTGTAGAATACAAAGATAGCAGTTGTATTTTTTTATGTTGCAAGATATTTGCTGTTTATCAATATATTTTTAGGGGAAAAAAAACACTAAAATGAATTTTATTGGACACAAACACAATTTAATCCCTATTTTTATACAAAAGTAGTGTAGATTAAACAGATAGTGGCAGACCTCAAAACTGTGTGTCTGTTAAATGGTGAGCAATTAAAGTACCCAAAATTATTAAAATTCAGCACTTTAAATGTCTTTAAAGCTCATCAGTTTAGAGTAAACCATAAATGATGGCCCTAGAAGTATTGCTCTAAGAGTTAGACATGCATAACATGTATGGTGTAATCATTGTTTACTTACCAGTTTGCATTTGTGGGTGTGCACAGGGAGAAGGAGCTTTATATTTTTTTTATAGTTTTAATTTAATGTATTCTAATTATATTTGTTTAACTTTTTTATATATTTTTATTCTTTTAACTTTACTGCTATCATAAGAGGGATAACAAGCCCTTATGTGATAGCATTGGGCAGGAGACAGGTACTCTTTATGGAGACATTAGAGGTCTATTAGATCCCCAATGTTTCCTCTGCCCTCTGCTCCAACCGACCGAGCATACAGTGCCTTGAAAAAGTATTCATACCCATTGAAATTTTCCACATTTTGTCATGTTACAACCAAAAACATAAATTTATTTTATTGGGATTTTATGTGATAGACCACCACAAAGTGGCACATAATTGTGAAGTGGAAGGAAAATTCTAAATGGTTTTCCACAATTTTTTACAAATACATTTCTAAAAAGTGTGGCATGCATTTGTATTCAGCCCCCTTTACTCTGATACCCCTAACTAAAATCTAGTGGAACCAATTGCCTTCAGAAGTAACCTAATTAGTCAATAGAGTCCACCTGTGTGTAATTTAATCTCAGTATGTTCAGTGAAGCCCTCAGAGGTTTGTTAGAGAACATTAGTGAACAAACAGCATCATGAAGGCCAAGGAACACACCAGATAGGTCAGGGATAAAGTTGTTGATAAGTTTATAGCAGGGTTAGGCTATGAAAAAATATCCCAAGCTTTAAACAACTGATGGAGCACTGTTCAATCCATAATCCAAAAATAAAAAGAGTATGGCACAACTGCAAACCTACCAAGAAATGGCCGTCCACCTAAACTGACAGGCCAGGCAAGGAGAGCATTAACCTCCCTAGCAGTATTCCCGAGTGTAGCTCGGGGTAAAGTTTCAGCACCACAAGTGGTAACCCCGAGCTACACTCGGGAATACCCTGCAGCGCTGCTCCGGGATCCCTTCTGCACTTACCTTGTCCTGCGCTCCCGTGATGTCCCCCCTGCAGCGTCACCGGCAATGTCCTCCGGCCGTTACAGGCATCTGTCTTCCGGGTTCCGTTCCCTGCGACGTCAGGACGTACGGGGACAGAACTGGCGGGAAATTTTAACATGTCAAAAAGTGACGTTCACTAAATACACTAAAATCCACACAGTATAACATTACTGTATCAAACCATTTCACATACATTTTGTCCCGAGTGCTTTGTCCTGTGCCCTGCCTGCACTTTTACTGTTCTTTCTGCCTGGAAACTGAGAAACGTCCAGGGCGTCCAAAAAGCATCCCTTTATGTCAAAAGCGGTTTTAGATCAGCTAGAGAACAGCGACAGTAAATTAGAACTACTTGCAGAATTGAGTGAATGATTCGTGGGGAAATTCATCATCAGACACTGAAAAAGATTTTGCGACTTTGCTCAGCGATGTGTGAACTTGGCGCTATATTTCAAATTTCAGTGTTTTTGGTTTGATTATATTATTGAATTAAATGTATTATTATATTATTATTTTTTATGATTATTTATTAAATTATAATTTATGATTTCGTGTTTCAAATTTTAACATACCCGGATGTTTACTAGACTCTTGTATGGACAGATTTCAGTGAGTTATTCCTAAAAATTACAGGCCTACAATAAAAAAAACTACATAATAATACATAAGGGGGCCCTGCCTGATCCTGACCTCTGCTGACTTCTCCTGTTTTGATCCCTGGCTTGTGACCCTGACCATTCTCTCTGCCTGCTCCTCCTGTACCTACCTGCCCGATAGTTATCGACCCGGCCTGCCTGTCTAGGTTGTGCTCTTTATGTGTATGTACCTGTGTATCTGTATCAGTTTAGGTTTGGGTTTGTTTCACCTTGTTGTATGTATTTGTGTTAGCTTGGGGTTTGGTGAACTGCGTTTATGTTTGTATTGTTAGTCTTTAATAAATTGTCTTATTTATACCATATCTGAAGCCTGCGTTTCCCTGTGTCAGTCCACACACTTCTGGTCACACCCGCATCCCTGACATTACACCAAGGCCACAAACCTGACCAGAAGTGGCTGCACATGGAGGCCATCTTGGCTTATTGTTGCTGGGAAGGATGGATCTTGATGAGGTGGTGTATTTATCTCTGCTAGTGTTTGATGACAAAGACTATGCTTATCAGACTCTTAAGGAGTATACTCGGGATCAACTGCTAGAGTGTATAAGGATCGCTCATTGTCTAGTTGATCAGGGCACAGAGTTTTCTGAGGTACAGCCATTGATCCAGGTTTGTGCTGAGTTGGCTCAGTCCTGTACCCCTGAAAGCAGGGATGACTTTTTTCCCCCATTTAGTGTGGATCAAGTGGAATCACTGGTATGTTTGTTGGAGGATAATCCAGATTGTTTCCATGAGCACTATGCAGCATGTCCATCACATGTGCTTATGGATTGCATAAACGCAGTGCAGTCTTTGATCAGACAGGCTAGGTGTAAGCTGAGTTTTGTTAAACCAGTACTGCAGACATGGACAGATTTGTTACACCCAGCCTCAGTTGGCTTGCAACATCATTCCTCTGCTCAAGGCACTCTTCCTGCATCCCCGACAGCACCACCAGTGATGGCCCAGTATACTCTGCTAACTACCACATACCAGTCCCCTGCTCCCACTCGCTGCACCTATCCTTTCTTCAACCCTGTAAAGAAGTCCTCTGTAGCAACTGCTCCCTCCTCTGTTCCATCCTCCAGCTCTTCTCTGTCTCCAGCTGCTCCATCCGTTTACAAACCTGCGCTTACTTACAGTGCTCCGGTAACTAAGACCAGGAAAAGGCGAAAGTTCTTTCCAACCAATACCATCCTGCCAGTATCCAAACCGGTCAGCCTCCCATCTGAGAACCTGCCTTCCCTGGTGCAGCCTGGTGCCTCGGCGCCCACAATTCAGCCTGATGTCTTTACCCAGCCTGATGCCTCTACCCAGCATGATGTCTCTATTCAGCCTGATGTCTCCATTCAGCCTGATGCCTCCATTCAGCCTGATGTCTCTACCCAGCATGATGTTTCTACCCAGCTTGATGAACTGATCCAGCCTGATGATCCTATTATGCCAGATGACTCGATGCCCGCTGTCTTGCCAGTTGACTCAGAGCCCGCAGTCTTGCCAGACGACTCTGATCCTATTATGCCAGATGACTCGATGCCCGCTGTTCCGCCAGATGACTCGGTGCCCGCTGTCTTGCCAGTTGACTCAGAGCCCGCAGTCTTGCCAGACGACTTGGTACCCACAGTCTTGCCAGTTGACTTGATGCCCGCTGTTTCACCAGTTGACTCAGTGCCCGCAGTCTTGCCAGACAACTCGGTGCCCGCAGTCTTGCCAGACGACTCGATGCCCGCTGTTACGCCAGTTGACTTGATGCCTGCAGTCTTGCCAGACAACTCGATGCCCGCAGTCTTGCCAGACGACTCGGTGCACGCAGTCTTGCCAGATGACTCGGTACACGCAGTCTTGCCAGACGACTCGATGCCCGCTGTTCCGCCAGTTGACTCGGAGCCCGCAGTCTTGCCAGACGACTCGATGCCCGCAGTCTTGCCAGACGACTCGATGCCCGCAGTCTTGCCAGACGACTTGGTGCCCGCAGTTCCGCCAGTTGACTCGGTGCCCGCAGTCTTGCCAGACGACTCGGTGCCCGCAGTCTTGCCAGACGACTCGGTGCCCGCTGTCGGCCTGGTTGACTCAGAGCCCGCTGTTGTGCCTGGTGACTCGGGGCCCCTGGTCTTGCCAGATGACTCGGAGCCCGCGGTCTTGCCAGATGACTCGGAGCCCGCGGTCTTGCCAGATGACTCGGTGCCCACGGTCTTGCCAGATGAATCGGTGCCCGCAGTCTTGCCAGACGATCCAATGCCTGATGACCCAGTGCCCACTGTGATGCCTGGTGACCCAATGCCCGCTGTCGTGCCTGGTGACCCAATGCCCGCTGTTGAGCCAGATGACCTGGTGCCCGCGGTCGAGCAAGACGATCCAATGTCTGATGACCCGGTGCCCGCTGTTGTACCTGGTGACCTGATGCCCGCTGTCGAGCCAGATGGCCCGGTGCCTGCCGCCCTGCCTGGTGGCCCGGTGCCTGCCGCTCCGCCTGGGGGCCCGGTGCTTGCTGCTCTGCCTGGTGGCCCGGTGCCCGCCACCCTGCCTGGAGGCCCGCTGCTCCGCCTGGTGGCCCGGTGCCCGCCGCCCTGCCTGGTGGCCCGGTGCCCGCCGCCCTGCCTGGGGGCCCGGTGCCTGCTGCTCCGCCTTGTGGCCCGGTGCCCGCTGCTCCGCCTGGTGATCCGGCGTCCAACCTGATGTGCCTCCATCCGGTGCCCAGCCCGAAGTGCGTCCGTCCGGCACCCAGCTCGAAGTGCCTCCGTCCGGCGTCCAGCTCGAAGTGCCTCCGTCCGGTGCCCAGCTCGAAGTGCCTCCGTCCGGTGCCCAGCTAGAAGTGCCTCCGTCCGGTGCCCAGCTCGAAGTGCCTCCGTCCGGTGCCCAGCCCGATGTGCCAGTCTTTAATATCCCGCCAGTCACCGGACCCAGGCGGTGGAACATTTTGCCCAGCTAGGACTGTTTGGAGCTTCCTGAGGTCGCTCCTTGAGGGGGGGTACTATCAGTAATGGACTTGCCAATAGTGGTGGGACTCACCTGCCTTGTGGGCTGCAGTACCAGGGCTGGACAGCGGGTGCTCTCAACAACCAGAGGTTCACTTTGGCAATTAGCCATCACCTGGAGCTGATTGCAGGTGTATTTAAGGGTGTGTGTTTTTCCATGGGCCCCTGTACCTTGTAACCTGCATTCCTGTTCCTGTTTCTGCCTGACTTGTTGCCGACCCTGCCTGATCCTGACCTCTGCTGACTTCTCCTGTTTTGATCCCTGGCTTGTGACCCTGACCATTCTCTCCGCCTGCTTCTCCTGTACCTACCTTATCGACCTGGCCTGCCTGACTACGTTGTGCTCTTTATGTGTATGTACCTGTGTATCTGTATCAGTTTAGGTTTGGGTTTGTTTCACCTTGTTGTATGTATTTGTGTTAGCTTGGGGTTTGGTGCACAGCGTTTATGTTTGTATTGTTAGTCTTTAATAAATTGTCTTATTTATACCATATCTGAAGCTTGCGTTTCCCTGTGTCAGTCCACACACTTCTGGTCACACCGGCATCCCTGACAGATTCACAGCTCAGGTGGGAGACTCTGTCCACAGGACAACTATTAGTCGTGCACTTCACAAATCTGGCCTTTATGGAAGAGCGGCAAGAAGAAAGCCTTTGTTGAAACAAAGCCATAAGAAGTCCTGTTTGCAGTTTGCGAGAAGCCATGTGGGGGAAACAGCAAACATGTGGAAGAAGGTGCTCTGGTCAGATGAGACCAAAATTGAACTTTTTGGCTTAAAAGCAAAACACTATGTGTGGCAAAACTAACACTGCACATCACCCTGAACACACCATCACCATCCTGAATCATGGTGGTGACAACATCATGTTGTGGGGATGCTTTTCTTTAGCAGGGACAGGGAAGCTGGTCAGAGTTGATGGGAAGATGGATGGAGCCAAATACAGGGCAATCTTAGAAGAAAACCTGTTAGAGTTTGCAAAGGACTTGAGACTGGGGTGGAGGTTCACCTTCCAGCAGGACAATGATCCTAACCATACAGCCAGAGCTACAATGGAATGGTCTAGATTGCAGCATATTCATGAATAGCCCAGTCACAGTCCAGACCTAAATCCAATTAAGAATCTCTGGCAAGACTTGAAAATTGCTGTTCACAGACGCTCTCCATCCAATGTGACAGAGCTTGAGCTATTTTGCAAAGAAGAATAGGCAAAAATGTTAGTCTCTAGATGTGCAAATCTGGTAGAGACATCCCCAAAAAGACTTGCAGCTGCAATTGCAGTGAAAGGAGGTTCTACAAAGTAAACGTATTGACGGGGACGGGGGGGGCTGAATACAATTATACGCCACACTTTTCCCATATTTATTTGTAAAAAAGTTTGAAAACCATTTATCATTTTCCTTCCACTTCACAATTATGTGACATTTTGTGTTGGTCTATCACAAAAAATCCCAATAAAATACATTTATGTTTTTGGTTGTAACATGACATAATGTGGAAAATTTCAAGGGGTATGAATACTTTTTCAAGGCACTGTATGATTGTACTTGATCAGCTGTGCACCTGTCTTTCTAGCCAGGATTTTGACAACTCTGAACTGCAAGTGGTTAGAGTTGAGCACTTTTGATTGACTGCAGAGATTGGGGAATGGATGCTCCCTGATCTCCTCACACTTTCCATCTTATTGTTAATTATTGTGGTCCGCGAGCTCCCGGGAGGAACTGAAGAGCCTGGGAACCACCAGAGGGGACAGCGAGGGGGAGCCAGCACTCATTTTTGATTGAAAAGATACTTTTATTGCAGAAGCATCAAAAACAACATGTTACGTGTAATCGGGGTACATCTCACCCTGTACTGCGACGCAGCGCACCACATAGCAATACAGTTCCAAGCATACGATAAATACAGTCAGGCAAATAAATACATTCGCTCAGCGGTATGATGCCTGACGTGATGTGCACGGAGAATGAATCCCCCGGACCACCACGTCATGCATGACGCCGCTTACCCCAAAAACTGTAGCATCCTAATACAATATACATTTCCTAGTCACTATGTCATGCACTATAACGATAACTGAAAAAACACGATCAACACTAGGCATCGGGTGTGTGGGGGGGGGGGGAAGGGGGAGGAAGGGGGGAAACACAGGCCCGAAGCTTTATTGAAGGGACAAAGACACGCAAGGGGGAGTAGGGGGAAGGGGGAAATCTTCAGACGTCCTCTTCCTCCTTAAAGTCCATCAAGGAATAGTCTCTGAGCAGACTGAGGGTCAGTCTGCGGCAGTCCTCAATGGACATCCTCTCCCGCTGGAGGGTGAGGCGCTTTCTGGCACACCATAAAGCGTCCTTAAAACAGCACAGCACCCGCCAGGCGCTGTCAATGTCCTCCAGAGAAAAGGTTCCACAGAACAGTCCATTCAGCACCCCAAAGTGAGTGATGGCTGTCTGTGGCACAAAGTCCTTGAGTTCAGGTTCCAGGGCTCCCAACAGGGCCTGAGCAAATGAGCACTCCCAGAAAACGTGGTAAGACGTTTCCTCATGGATGATGCAGAAGGGGCAGTGTCTGTATCTGCTCAGGTTCCTGGCATGCATAAATGTCCTGAGAGGCAGTCCCCCCTGGATAGCCATCCATGCCAGGTCTTTGTGCCTGTTGGTGAGGATGTTTGAGGAAACATTCCTCCAGACCACCTTGCAGGTGTCCGAAGGCAGGCCTGGAACCGACTCCAAAATGTCGCTGGCTCGGATGAGCTTGTAGATAGTCTTTGGCTTCCACAAGTCAGGCTTGACTCCCTGTAGCCCTTGCTCCCTGATGAACTTGAAAGTATCCAAGTAGTACCAAGGAGTGTCCCAGTTGTAGGGGATGGAACTATCCCAAGTGTCCCACCCCATGGACCTCCAGAGAGGCAACAGGAAGAAGCGAGACATTGCGTTCCCGCCAGAGTCCATAATCCGTCTTGGCAAAGTTCTGCGGATGCAGTTGCAAGCAAAGAACACCCTCAGCTGGGTGGCGATGTCGGGCACGCCCTTACCGCCCTTGAGGGGTTCCTTGAACATGACTGCCCGCTTCACTCTGTCCATCTTGGAGCCCCAGATGAAGTGAAACACCGCCCTGGTGATGGCCTTACAGGTGTTGACCCGAGGGGGCCAGGCCTGGGCGAGGTACTGCAACACAGGGAGAATCTCGCTGCGGAGTACCAGTGTCTTCCCTTCGATGGTGAGGTCTCTGAGGCTCCAGAGTCCAAACTTTTGGCGCATCTTGGCCAGTCTCTCCTCCCAAGACTTCAGGGCTGCGCCCTCGGCACCAAACCAAAATGAGCCAGCACTCATTGGTCAGGTAAACGTGATTCGGTGGCTCCACAGCTGCCCAGATCACTTTTACCTATGAGCCCAGAGCCCACTGATAAAAAATAAATCAGGCTCACAGCTACTACTGCAACCATGAGCTTGTTTTAACCTCCTTGGCGGTTTGATTCTTTCCGATTTTTTGTGCTGAAAGCGGTACCATTTTTTTGCATGGAAATATGTAGTTATTTATTGTAGGCTGTAATTTTTAGGAATAACTCACTGAAATCTGTACGAACAAGAGTCTATTAAACATTCCGGATATGATCAAATTTGAAACACGAAATCATAAATTATAATTTAATAAATAATCATAAAAAATAATAATATAATAATAATAAATTTAATTCAATAATGTAATCAAACCAAAAACACTGAAATTTGAAATACAGAGGCAAATTCGCACATCGCTGAGCAAAGTCGCAAAATCGTTTTCAGTGTCTGATGACGAATTTCCCCACGAATCATTATCACTCAATTCTGCAAGTGGTTCTGATTTACTATCGCTGTTCTAAAACCGCTTTTGACGTAAAGGGACGCTTTTTGGACGCTATGGACTTTTCTAAGTTTCCAGGCAGAAAGAACATTCAAAATGCAGGCAGGGCGCAGGACAAAGCAGTAGGGACAAAATATATGTGAAATGCATTGAAACAGCAATGACAGCAAAAATGACTTTGTTTAAAAATTTCAAATTTCCCGCCGGTTCCGGCGCCCGTACGTCCCGACGTCACAGGGACCGGAACACAGAAGCCGGATGCCGGCATCGTCCGGACGAGATGGCCGGGGACGCTGCAGGGAACACATTGCGGGAGCGAAGGACAAGATAAGTGCTGCAGGGACCCCCTGAGCAACGCTGCATGGTAAGCCCGAGTGTAGCTCAGGGTTACCGCTCTTGGTATAGAAATTTTACCCCGAGCTACACTCGGGAATACCGCTAAGGAGGTTAAACAGTTCACCCTTGGGAGATACCAGGCATGAAGAAAGAGGCGAAGTAGTTAAAGTACACCTATGCTTTTGATAAGTTACAGAACATGTCAGTAATTGTAAAGATTGTAAGAATTTTAGTAAATGTCAATATATAATTCTACCTCCTTGTATGATCATCCCCAGTGTTGTAGTAAGACAAAAATGGCTAGGAAAGTTGGCAGTAAACTAATCACATGAAGAGGAATACCATTTCTCAGGGAGATTTAGGCTAGGTTCACATATATGCAGGTGCAGCAATGCGTGTAAATCGCATTACCACACCTGCAGGCACCCTTAGGCAAAACACATTGCTTTTTAGCAGATGTGTGGGGTGCCATTTATTCTTAGTAGCACCCCCGTACATCTGAAAATACAGCATGGTTTCCATGCAGCTGCAATTTTACAAAAGGTTCAGAGACCTTCTTCCTGCATTTCCCACAGATACAGCATCCCTTTCAAATGAATGGGCTACTGTGCCGGAGCAAGCCTGTGTCAACAAGTTCTGGGCTTGTTTCAATGACATCAGTTTGATATAAATTGGAGATGCTACTGAGATCACTCAGAGTTCATTGAAAGGTGTATTTGAACTACATTTGACCTGCTTTTAGCACGTTTTTTTTTATCTTTATAGACTGGTATTTGAATGCAAAACCCATTTGAAAGGATATCTATGGTCTATCTATCTATGGATATCTATTTTTTAATTTTACAAGATCAGCATTGTAATAACAATAATTCTTTTAATCCAATATAAGCTTACATAAAAAAAAATCTCCTTTCATGTTGTGAGTGCTGCCTGTCTGCTGGGCATCTCTTTCCAAAACTTCCTGCATTCACTGCATGCTTTGCAGCTTCTTCTTTGCCCTTTATATTAAATTTCTAAGGACTACATATCCCATGGTACCTTGCTGCCTGCTAACAACGATTCCTACTAAAATTCCTCCTCTCAGCACCTCTGTAGGTCAGAAGGCAGGCTCTGTGAAATGTGTGATTCAGCAGTGCCTACTCACAGGGCATAGTAATATGTGTCACAGAATTTAAAGTGTTACTAAACCCAAGACCCTGCATTCACTTTATCTGGTCTCCCACAGTACACAGAACATGGGAATGCAATTATTTTAGTAACTATAAACTGCTAAATACCTTTTCTTATCAGCAGTTAGAGCAGTCTTGTGATTTTGATCAGTGTCCAGCAGGGCACCGGTTAAAGCTTGTAGGAGGAGTTTTCTCTAGGAATATGCAGAACCCCTGACCTATGTCTGGACAGTGCTGATTGGCCTTGTTCTGATCACATACACTCTCACAAGAAAAAAACCCTCTAGTAATACACATTAAACTGAGCATGTGCAGAAGGCCTACAGGTTCAGTCTGTCTTATCAGCGTGGACATTTGTAAAAGAGGAGGGGCAGAGAAGTCAGGAGTAAACAGCATTTTTACACAATGCAGAGGATTAACCCCTTAGGTCCCAGAGTGAGTATAACAAGCATGCTTTACTGCATATACAGGTGAAACTCATTTTAATTCAGTAATGCAACTTGACCATTACCATACTGGGCACTTTACCCCCTTCCTGCCCAGGCCATTTTTCAGGTTTCAGCGCTCTCACACTTTGAATGACAATTGCGCGGTCATGCAACACTGTACCCAAACTAAAATTTTATCATTTTCTTCACACAACTAGAGCTTTCTTTTGGTGGTATTTAATCACCACTGGGGTTTTTATTTTTTGCTAAATTAACAAAAAAATACCGAACATTTTGAAAAAAAAACACGTTTTTCTTTGTTTCTGTTATAAAAGTTTGCAAATAAATAATTGGTTTTCATAAATTTAGGCCGAGATGTATTCTGCTACATGTCTTTGGTGAAAATAACCCAAATTAGGATATATTTTTTAGTTTGTAGGAAAGTTGTAGAGTTCACAAACTATGGTATAGATCTGAATATTGATCAATCCTGAAGTACTGACAGCCAATCTAATTTCTTGAGGTCCAAGAATGTCAGAACAGTACAGATATCCCCCAAATGACCCCTTTTTGCAAAGTAGACAGTCCGACGTACTTCATAAGAGGCATGGCGAGTTTTTTGAAGTTGTATTTTTTTGTCATAATGTTTCGGAAAATTAAAAAATTTTAAAAATTATTTTCACTATGTTTTTTACATACTGTCAGTGCAGTACAGCATCATCATACAAATGGCATGGCTGTGATCAGGGACACTGACTGGTGACAGTATGGAAAAAAAATATATATTTTTTTTTATTATTTTTAATTTTTTATTACATTTTTATTCTTTTTTTTAAGATTTATTTTTCATATTTCACTGTGACCAAAGTAGTACAATGTTACCATAGTAACATTGTACTACTTTGGTGAAGTGATCAGTATTTTTTTTTTTTACACAATTTACTTATAGCAAAGAATTACTTTGCTATAAGCAAGCATTTACCTGAATGACATTGATTCATTCAGGGTTTTTTTTTTTGTGTTTAGCTGTGATTTGGCCACAGCTAATCACATGACATGTGCATGTGATCGCTGTGACCATTCACAGCTAGACACTAGTATACAATGGATGGCATGAATGAAGCCATACATTGTATACAACTGTCATGTGACCTGCTGTGATTGGTCACAGCAAATCACATGGTACTGGCAACGGGGGCCGGTACTCACATCTGTCATCGGCCGTGTCCGAGGTACACGGCCGGTGACAGATCGCGCCGCTGCGCGGCTCTGCAAGCGCACAAACTGCCCATGCCCGATAGTACGCCATATGGTGTCCATCATTGACACCCTCCATAAGGAGGGAAAGCCTCAAAAGGTAATTGCAAAAGAAGTTGGATGTTCCCAAAGTGCTGTATCAAAGCACATTAATAGAAAGTTATGTGGAAGGGAAAAGTGTGGAAGAAAAAGGCGCACAAGCAGCAAGGATGACCGCAGCCTGGAGAGGATTGTCAGGAAAAGGCCATTCAAAAGTGTTGGTGACGTTCACAAGGAGTGGACTGAGGCTGGAGTCAGTGCATCAAGAGCCACCACACACAGACAGATCCTGAACATGGGCTTCAAATGTCGTATTCCTCTTGTCAAGCCGCTCCTGAACAACAAACAACGTCAGAAGTGTCTTACCTGGGCTAAAGAAAAACAGACCTGGTCTGTTGCTCAGTGGTCCAAAGTCCTCTTTTCTGATGAGAGCAACTTTTGCATCTCATTTGGAAACCAAGGACCCAGAGTATGGAGGAAGAATGGAGAGGCACACACTGTAAGCTGCTTGAAGTCCAGTGTGAAGTTTCCACAGTCTGTGTTGATTTGGGGAGCCATGTCATTTGCTGGTGTTGGTCCACTGTGCTTCATTAAGTCCAGGGTCAACGCAGCCGTCTACCAGGAGATTTTGCAGCACTTCATGCTTCCTTCCACAGACGAGCTTTATGGGGATGCTGACTTCATTTTGCAGCAGGACTTGGCACCTGCCCACACTGCCAAAAGCCCCAAAACCTGGTTCAATGACCGTGGGATTACTGTGCTTGAATGGCCAGCAAACTCGCCTGACCTGAACCCCATAGAGAAAGATGAGAGACCGAACAATGCAGAAGAGCTGAAGGCCGCTATTGAAGCATCCTGGTCTTCCATAACACTTCCGCAGTGCCACAGGCTGATAGCTTCCATGCCACGCCGCATTGAGGCAGTAATTGCTGCAAAAGGGGCCCAAACCAAGTACTGAGTACATATGCATGCTTATAATTTTCAGAGGTCCGATATTGTTCTATGTACAATCCTTGTTTTATTGATTGCATGTAATATTCTAATTTTCTGAGATTGTGGATTTGGGGTTTTCTTGAGCTGTAAGCCATAATCATCACAATTATGACAAATCACGGCTTGAACAATCTTACTTTGCATGTAATGAGTCTATCTCATATATTAGTTTCACCTTTTAAGTTGCATTACTGAAATAAACTAGAAAAGCTACAATTTCTGGGGAAATTGTGTGAAGTGTTCTTGACTCCACCAGTAGTCTACAACTCACACTCTAGCGTTTGTCACTCTGTTGCCTGCTCATACACCTGGGTTCCTATGGCAACTCACTCTAAAGCAAGGGCAGAGAAGAGCGGTTAAAAACAAACTGCTCCAACTTGCTCACTTCACTGGCGGTTGCCATCTTCAAACAGTTGTAGTTTACAAATTATAAATCCTACACTGAAGAGCTTTATATTGTGAGAATCACAAGACCCAGACCTACATTTTGATGCACAGTATGTCTCTGAAATATTAAAAGCGAAGGCACAGTCGCAGTTTAGAAATTGCCCTTAAAATTTGAGGTGGCTAGAGTGGAGTTTCAATGAATGTCAATGGGCGGCGTGAGTGGCAAACAAATGGTCATATTGTGAAAACTGTCAGGACTATGGCTGAGTCGTGGACATTTTTAGTGGCAGCAGGGATAGCTGAACGTTTTGATATAAGATTTGTGTAGGTGGGCTTGAAAATGAGGGAGTGATGGCAGTTTAGAAATCATGTCCTGATTTTTCAGCTCACACTCTAGCTTTTGTCAGCTCCCACTCTAGTTTTGAACATTTCGCCATTCATTCCTATGGGACCAATTTCACCACAAAAACGTAGATATTTCGTGAACCATTCGGTGAAACGTTCCACAAAGTAATAGCACACCAATCGGGAACAATCCGCACGTTTCGGTATATTACTGTCTATGTAGTGTAAAAACTGTGGGAGGAGTTAGGGTGGTAAATTTGGCTATAATAATAAGAATATATATGTGAGATAACAGTAAGTGGTCTTGCCATGCAAGAACACTTAATTAACTTTTGCACGATATTCTAATTTTTCAAGTTTCACTTGTACTTTACTGTTGTGGGTTTAGTAACACTTTAAGGAAATAAATATATGGGGAGCTTCACAATTTACAGTTACAAACGCTAAGGGTTCATTTACATTTGCTTCAACTTCAACACACATACTACTTCACTGCTTCAACATGCTTTTTTTGTGTTTTTGATGCTTCTGCGACGATGCTTCGGTGGTGCTTTTTTGAAAATGTAATGAAGCTTGGCAGAAGCCCTGTGTGTGTGTTGATACCTCCTACCTGCAATAACTCCAAAAAAAAGCGAAGCTAAAGCTGAATAAAAGCCTCTGAGAAGCTGCAGGTGCTGTAAGCGAGCTTTTTTATAGACTTCTGTGGAGGTTTTGAAGACGCTTTGAAGCACCACTAAAGCGACATGGTGTGTTATTTTTGAAGCAAAGTAAATGCTACATGTGAAAAGGACTGTTTGTTTACCATTTTTTTTTAGTGACAGGTGTTTTGATTAGTGTGTTCAATGCCAAGTTTTGAAGCTAGTGTAAACAAGCCCTAAGGTTGTTCAGATTATTAGGAGTAGGCTACAAATAATTTAAATACAATGTGAAATGAATATACAGTTGTGTCCAAAATTATTCAACCCCCAATGCTGTAAAGGGGTTTAGGGACTATAGTGTACATTTGGAATTGTATTCAGAATCAAATCCTACAAGGACGTTGTAACTACCCAAATGCAACTAAAATGACATCAATTGTTTATGTAATACAGTAGTAAATGGTTCTTATGTGGTTTCTTCATTGCCACAATTATTCAACCCCTTAAAGACTACCACTCTGAAGAACAGAGGTTCATACAGGTGCTTTCCATCAGGTATTGAAAACACCTGTGGATGTCACCGAGCAGCAATCAAGCATAATAAGCACCAATTAGGCAGCTTTAAAATGACTGTGATACTCAGCTCCTTCTAGACATTTACTGGTGTGGTTACAAACATGGTGAAGGCAAGAGAATGGTCCAGGAAGACAAGAGAAGAGGTGATTTCTCTTCACAGGAAGGGCAATGGCTATAAGAAGATTGCAAAGATGTTAAACATACCAAGAGACACCTTAGGAAGCATCATTCGCAAATTCAAGGCAAAGGGCACTGTTGAAACGCTACCTGGTCGTGGCAGAAAGAAGATGCTGACTTCGACTGCTGTGCGCTACCTGAAGCGTAGAGTGGAGAGAAGTCCCCGTGTGACTGCTGAGGAACTGAGAAAAGATTTGTCAGATGTGGGTACAGAAGTTTCAGCCCAGACAATAAGACGCACACTGCGTAATGAAGGCCTCCGTGCCAGAACTCCCAGGCGTACCCCCTTGCTGTCTCCAAAGAATAAGAAGAGTCGACTGCAGTATGCCAAAAGCCATGTGGACAAACCACAAAAGTTGTGGGATAGTGTTCTGTGGACTGATGAAACAAAATTAGAACTGTTTGGGCCCATGGATCAACGCTATGTTTGGAGGAGGAAGAACAAGGCCTATGATGAAAAGAACACCTTGCCTACTGTGAAGCATGGTGGAGGGTCAATCATGCTTTGGGGCTGTTTTGCTTCTGCAGGTACAGGGAAGCTTCAGCGTGTGCAAGGTACCATGAATTCTCTTCAGTACCAGGAGATATTGGATGGAAACGTGATGCAGTCCGTCACACACCTGAGGCTTGGGAGACGTTGGACCTTTCAACAGGACAATGATCCCAAGCATACCTCCAAGTCCACTAGAGCATGGTTGCAGAGGAAAGGCTGGAACATTTTGGAGTGGCCATCGCAGTCACCAGACTTAAATCCGATTGAGAACCTCTGGTGGGACTTAAAGAAAGCAGTTGCAGTGCGCAAGCCTAAGAATGTGACTGAACTGGAGGCCTTTGCCCATGAAGAATGGGCGAAGATACCCGTAGATCGCTGCAAGACACTTGTGTCAAGCTATGCTTCACGTTTAAAAGCTGTTATAACTGTAAAAGGATGCTGTACTAAGTACTAAGATTGAATGTCACTTGGGGGTTGAATAAAACTGATAATGCTGTGAGCACAGAAAAGACATTTGTGGTTATTTCATTATAACTGTTATGTTATATTTGTCTGACCTACAAGTGCCTCTTTAATGTAAATGTAAGCAAGATGACTGAATGATCAAAAGCAATGTCAAACTGGCCAAAACACTCAATTTCAGTGGGGGTTGAATAATTTTGGACACAACTGTATGATTTTACGTTTTGACCATAGATAAGCTTGAAGTGAATAAAAGCCTATCAACACAAATATACACGTACAGTAGACAGGTCAGTACCAATTGCTGTATTTACAAGGAAGGAACATTTAAATGGTTTGGTAGTTGTAGGAAATAACTATCTGCAATTTAAAATGTAATTTTGATAACACTAGATTACAAAATACCTTGTGTAGCATATATATCAATTTACGTAACAGAAAACTGAGGTTTTTTTGCATAATACTGATGTTTATCTTTATACAGAAAAATATAATAGGTTTTGTGAACAACTAACAGGATCAAAAACCAACTAACTTCTAATTCTAAATCCTGAATAATAATTATATTAATATTTCTCTTTGCAATAAAGCATTTCCAGCATGCTGCTATTTATTTCAATGCAGAATACAGACTGACAACATATGAGAGCATTTGAATTCTGAATGCTGCAACATGCCATATGGAAGACATTTCTAAGTCAATATTTAAAGTTTTTCAAACAATAAATGTGAATTAAAATAGGTGACAGTTGTCTGTCATTTGAATAGCATTACATATAAAAAAATAAACCACACAGGCCTTGGTCCATGAAATGCTGAAGCACATGTATTTCTCCCATACCTGTGTAACCTAAATATAATCATATAGCCAGAGAGCACTATCCAAAAAGATTCCATCCATGGGAGGGACCATTCAGTGCCGGCCTCAGATTCCCATACAGGGAGAGGCTTTTACAGCATTCCTCCAGAAACAAAGGCACAACTAACTGTTAACCCTTTCCTGCAGATGTTCAGACTCCCTAGGGACTTGTTCATGGATGTGATATTACTTTGGATAGAATAAAGTATTGCTATTATTATTACAGGTACTTATATAGCGCCGTCAATTTACACAGCGCTTAACATATATAATGTACATTCACATCAGTCCCTAACCCTCACGAGGCGTACAATCTGAGGTCCATAACTTATATTCCTACATACACATACTAGGACCAATTTAGACAGGATCCAATTAACCTACCAGCATGTCTTTGGAGTGTGGGAGGAAACCAGAATACCCGGAGGAAAGCCACACAGGCACAGGGAGAACATGCAAACTCCAGGCAGATGATGACATGGCTGGAATTCGAACCAACAACCCTAGGACCATCAGACAGACCATTTAGCCACTGTGCTGCCCATAATTGTTTTCATTTTAAATGCCCTCCTAACCCTCTTGTATTGAACTGCATCATTGCTGTATTGTCTCCCTTTATATTGTGTGTGTGTGTATATATATATATATATATATATATATATATATATATATATATATATAAATATACTGTATAATAATAACAAATGACACAAACATGCAATGAAATATTTTGGCTCCTACCAGAACAGGTAGGAAGAAAAATGTTTTACAAGATACCACTCTAAAAATATCATCTTAAATTACATGGCATTGACTATATTTAAAAAAGGCAGTAATTATGTATTTGCTTATAGATGTATACTGTACAGTTCAGCCAATAAACCAGAATCTATTAATTGTGGTATCATTGCTTGATCATTTGCAGTCTGCAGTCATTTCTACATGCTGCACAATATGTTAGTGGCTTTGTTATGTAAAGCATAGTGTACAGTATATAGTACACATATTTCATGTTTATGTATGCCGACTCAGAACAATGAAAGCAGGCTGTACAGTGCATGTGGTTTGTACACTTCTGTAGCTTGCAACTACTGGTCCCTGTGCCTACTATTCTACCTCTGTTTCCTTTGTTAAAAACAAATCTCCTCTTTCCATTGGTGGTGCCAGCTTTGTGGCTCCTGGCATCTTGCACACATGGATCTTTCTCTATAGCATCTTCCTTTACCTTATATAGCAGAGAGCAGATGAATTTCTCACTTCTAATATTAATAGCCAGGAGGAGCTCAGGGGAGCTGCCAAAAATAGCAGGGAGGAGAGCGACAGAGGAGGAGATAGGAGGCTAGGGGGAGGTGAAGGGGTGAGACAGACACCAGCACATACTTTGGGTACAAGAGAGGACACTTGTAACTTGGCTTGGCTTTGGATACCTGCAATGAGAAACATTACCAGCAGGAGGTAAGTGATTTCATAATACATTGTACAAATTGCTTTAAAAATTTTATAGAAAGTATAGGTGCTTTTAGTAAACCCAGTTTACAATGTGGATCACCTGCATGCTGAAATTCAAGGCACAGTAGCAATAGACATTCACCTTGCATCAGTCATTATCATTTAAAAAAAAAAGATCACTGAAAACCTTTGCAATGCTTACTTTGAAATAGACAAACTTCATTTGTTCTGTGATAACTGGCCAGCTGCAGAAAGTTTCTAAATACTGCTAAAATGACATTTCACATGTTCTATATGACAGATGGGAGTTTAAGTTTCACTGCCGAGCAAAACAAACCTCTGGGTGAATGCATGAGATGAATTAAAGTTTAAAGAGCAGTCTATGCATGAAATATATAGAATGAATATGTACGAACTCAAAGTGGTGAATTACAAGAAACAGGCCTAGGGTCAATTCAGCACTTTTATGCAAAAGGAGAAAAAAAGAAGTCTTATCTCTAGCAGACCTTTCTTCAGTTAACTATGTTTGGTATTTGTATGGCATATGTGATAAAGTCACCCACACAGCTGTCCTGTATGGAAGCTGCACAAGTGTGATGTGTAGGAGGGGCCAAACCAGGCCTAGAGTTAGTGATACCCCAATGCCTGGCCTTTTAAGGAAGGATCAGTCTACTGGATTACAAACTTTACATCAGGTGTCTTTATTGCTAATGCACAACAAAGATTAGTTCAATTATTTTGAAATCTTATGTGCATGATAATTGATGCAATGCTACACTTAGGATTTCCACCTCATCCCTTTAAAACTGAACACAGTTTCAGAGGCTAATTTAATGCAGATAAGGCACTAAGTGAGTTTAATTACCACCTTAATCAGCCCCAGAACCTGTGTAAATAATATGTGTTTGGTTTTAAAGGGATGAGATGGCAACCTTAGTTACACTTACATTTTGATAATCCTAGACCGACAAGACGTTCTATGTTCCTTTATAAGGACAAGGAACACATGATGTCGGTACTATAAACATTAAAATACCAAGAACTCGCAATGCTCTTCTGTTTTGGATGACTGTGGGATGTAAAATAAACTGACAATTTCTTATTTTCATCTCTGCAGTCATAGGTTATTTACAAGGGTATTAAACACAGCACAGAGCATGTAGCCTGATGCATCCATTACTGGCAAACAAGTAGCTCACATGGGAAAGTCAAACTGCTGTGCTGCCGCGTGGTTTCTATAGAGTGTGAAAGGGCTCTTAGTTTGGAGTGCTACAATGCACCTCCCTCTACAAATTCCTATGGTATATACTCCTTTCTATACTTGTGAATGGTGTGAAATAAATGCTGTAGTCCTTTAACTAAAGAATGCCTCTAAATAGTGCATACAAAGAATATACAAAATAAAACTTGACAAAGAAAATACAAAAATAAAAACTTTAGGATGGGGAACTATACTGCACCCCCCCCCCATTTTATGAATACACTTATAAATACCTATAAGTGCATGCATCCAGTTTGGAGCTATACACCACCTAACCCCCTAATTAGATACAAACTCCTATACTGTGGTGAGCTTATGTGTTAATATGACAATAGTAACAAAAAATACATTTGAATAATCCGATTGCTACGGAGCACCTTGCTCCTCCATAAAAATGTTACAAGTTCAAAAAAGGAGGTCTTGTCAGCAATCTAAATAGCAGGTCAAACAATACAAGTGGGTGTAGTCTAGGTATTGCAAAGCTCCTTGCTCATCCAGAAATTCAAAAATCAAAGTGACACTGGTGACAGTGGGTGGTCTTGTCAACAAACCATTGGTGATAGGTGTTTCACTCATGCTCCCCCTCCAGAGCCCCACTCACCACAATATATTGACCACCTGTGGGAAGGTAGGTCAGAAGGCACTTTTGGGTGCTTAAACCTGCCCCACAGGTGATGTGATCTCCTTATGCTTTTTGGCAATCACTGCCTTTGAGCCCCGGATCCTCTTGTGGAAAAACACTTCAAAACGACCTTGGAACCCCTCCTCCACAATAAAATGATCAAAGGGAGACTTCCATAGGATTATACTGCTTTTTATTGTGTAAAAATTATCAGGAGCTGCTCTTGATGACGTCATACGATGAAATGTGTAGGGAAGGGCTTACAGCGTCTTACCACGTCTACACAAGTGTTTGATGACCTGTTGGATATTAATGCACCATATATATGGAATGTATGTAAGTGTGATTTTAATGATTTTTACACAATAAGAAGCAGTATAACACTTTTATGGAGTTGAGTTTAGGAGCTTTGCCAAAGAAAATGCAAAAAACACCTAAACTTGCGTTTTGGAGCTGCTTGGGTACATGAAGCCTAAGAATTTGTTGCTGTTCCACATTAAACTGAATGCTCAGTGTGTGTTGTGAACAACAGCACGTTCATGGAAGCTGTGCCTAGGCAAGCAGATGGCAAAGGATTAGTCATCAGTATTGTTTGTGGTCTCCTGCAGCTTATCTTTTTCCCAATGCTGACTTATCATACCTTGTTCTTTAGGGGGGGAGGGGGTGGTGGTCATACTGGTAAAGGAATAGGTCTTTTTTTCTCATGCCAGAATTGTTTCTCTTATGGCTAATGATCTGAGAATGGGTGGGGGTATGTTACAGCAGAGCAGGCCGAGTTGTAGTGTATGTACTGCCGATTCCTCTCCAGCAAAACGCACAGTACTTACATCACTTGATCTCACTCTAAATCCCATGAAGCAGCAGTGTCTTAGATCTCACACTTCAGATAAACATTGAAAAGGCTGTAAGTATAGAAGTGCCTGGGCACCTTTTTTCAGAATAAATGAAAAGGGTGAACACTATACACCCTTCACACCCGCTAGGTCACTGCTGAACTCATGGCCAGGACAAGGGGGTAGCCGAGCAGGCACCTGCCCCAGGCACTGTTTTGAGTTGGCCGCTCGTCCCACTTCTTACTGACAGGAGTGACTGCAGTGTCACTCCTGTCAGAAGGAGCAGTGGTTGATAGATGCTGCTAGAGGGAAGATTAGGCCGCTAGTTTGACACCTGTACGGGATGTACAAGCAAGCAGATATTCTCACAAAAAGCTTCAATGAACTACCACGGCGCTCCACAGCGCTGTGGTAGTTCATTGAAAACTACAAGCCCACAGCCGCTAAGGCTGTTGGGACTTGTAGGCACTCATTCACAGAACACTGTGAATGAGTGACGTGACTGTGTGGGCGGAGCGCCGCATGCACGCGCTGTTTTCAATTCTGACAGATAGCATGGGGAAACTTCTCCCCATACTATCTGTCAGAAAGAGGGGGGCAGTGGGGGCAGCTGAGGCTAAAAACAGGTGGAACATGTAACATGTTCCAAAGGTGAACTTATCCTTTAACAGAATACAGCAAGTTTCATTGGAGCTGTGTGGATGAGTGTGACATTCATTCAGTGAAATTTTTATTTATACTAAATGTATAGAAAAAATTAGGGATACACCGATACCACTTTTTTAGGACCGAGTACGAGTACCGATACTTTTCCTCAAGTATTCACCAATACCAATTACCGATACCTATTTTTAGGAACACGTAACAGGAGTCAGAAACAGAAGTACAGCAAGAGGCATGTAACAGGATTCACTTCCAGAAGTACAGCAAGGGACATGTGACAGCACTGAGGACTCACCCACAGAAGTACAGCAGGGGACATGTAAAAGCAGACTCACCAACAGAATTTCAGCAAGGAACATGTAAAAACACTGAGGACTCACCAACAGAAGTACAGCAAGGGACATGTAACAGGACTGCCAGAAGTACAGCAAGGCACAGGACTCAGAAGTGAAGTAGTCAGCAAGGAAAATGTACAGCAGTCAGCAAGGGACATGTAAGCTCTCACCGGCACCATGTGGGGGAACGTTGCTCTCTCCACCTCCCCGCTGACATCACTTCCGGAATTGGTGCATTTGCACCGGTACCGATACTCGTGCAAATGCCTAGTATTGGCATCGACACTGGTATCAGTATCGGTGCACCCCTAGAAAAAAATATTTTTAAAAAATGTACGTTCATTCTATATAATATCTACTAATCTGATGACAGGTATAACATTCAGTTAATTGAAGTTGGTTTGTCTCTTTGCAGAAAATCTGTAACATATGAGATTACAAGTTTGTGGACTACCCATCAATTTCACCTTTGGGAAACATACTTCTTTATATGCCCATATTGGATCTCGTGGCTATGGAATGTTAAGAAGTATGTAACTTAAAGGTAGCATTTCAGCTGGACATCAAAGACTACAATTGCTATCATCTCAACTTCTTACCACATCTCAGCAGATTTCAACAATACGGCCTAATTGGGCAAATTGGGCAAAACATTGGTGAAAGGATAAGGTTTGTCTTCATGCTAAACAACTTTATATATTGCCTTGAACTTGGATTGACTAGACTTTAGGAAGAACTCACAAAGGTATGACAAGTATTCTCTGCGAACCTGTTATATAACAGTTTGTTTAACAAAACATTTAGATATGTTAAAGGCGTTGGCAGGCATCTTTGGGCGCCTGCCTTTGATACACCTTACCAGTTGATTGGTGTTTAGCAGATTAAATTTAGAGCCAGAATGGCAGATTAAACTCCTCTGCCAAAAAAAAAATATTTATCATTTCATGCAGGCAAACCTCTAAATTATATTCTTTCTGAAGTTAAATTAGAACTATACTGTAGGCAAAACATATTTTTTTCCATTTTTGGATAGAGTAAGGGAGGGTTACAACCCCTGTCAGTTTTTATTTTTATTTTTTGCCATCTGTGCCCCATTGAGGAGATTTCTCTTCACTTCCTGTCCCATAGCCAAAACAGGACAAATAGGGTATATGTCCCTAGAGAGGTAGCAATAAAAACCTGACAGGTAGCCTAATCCATTTCCACTCTGTCCAAAATTGAAAATGTTTTGCCTTTAGCCATGCTTTAATGAGTCCTATGGTCATAGCCTACATTTTCATCCTATAACTTCAGCAATGTTTTAACAATACAAACAATAGTTATTTTTGACAATCCAATATAATTTGGCCTGAAAAATCTCCTTTCATGTTGTGAGCTCTGCCTGCCTGATGGTCATCTCTTTCCACAACTTCCTGGATTACCTACATGCTTTGCAGCTTCCCCTCTGCAGTTTACTTTCAATTTCTAACCACTTGACACAAACTCACATACGTGTGTATCATTTGGAGTTAAGGGGTTGTACTAGGATGATGCCTGCAGCTGCAGACATCAGCCTAGTATTGTATTTTTCTCCTGGAGGCCAGCTTTTATTGAAAAGTCATCTGAGCGGCTAATTAGCCGCTGAATGGCTTTTAGGGGCAGCAGGAGGGGTCACCCCCTACTTCTGCCACCCGCCAGTCCTTGATGATCTCTATGGTATTAGAAATCAGTTTCCCGGAAGTATTCAGCACCATTTTTAAATAGGGAAAGCATCTAAACACACTGATCTTGGTGTTAGATGCTTTTAGGGTAAAACCTCTGCACAAATACCGTGTGATATAAAAAAAAAATAAATGCAAAACCCACCATTTTAGTCTGTAGGGCCTATGCTAAAG
The DNA here is from genome assembly GCF_062004578.1 of Staurois parvus. NCBI lineage: Eukaryota > Metazoa > Chordata > Amphibia > Anura > Ranidae > Staurois > Staurois parvus. Next base: position 9,918,474 of record NW_028318190.1, on the reverse strand, counting down.
AAAAAAAAAATTATAATAATAATATATATATATATATATATATATACACAGTGGATATAAAAAGTACACACACCCCTGTTAACATGTCAGATGTAAAAAAATGAGACAAAGATAAATAATTTCAGAACTTTTTCCACCTTTAATGTAACCTATAAACTGTACAACTCAGTTGAACAACAAACTGAAATAATTTAGGTGGAGGGAAGTACAAATAAAAAACTAAAATAATATGGTTGCATAAGTGTGCACACCCTTAAACTAATACTTTGTTGAAGCACCTTTTGATTTTATTACAGCACTCAGTCTTTTTGGGTATGCGTCTATCAGCATGGCACATCTTGGCAATATTTGTCCACTCTTCCTTGCAAAAACACTCCAAATCCGTCAGATTGCGAGGGCATCTCCTGTGCACAGACCTCTTCAGATCACCCCACAGCCATTCCTTTGTTGATTTGGATGTATGCTTTGGGTTGTTGTCATGCTGAAAGATGAAGTTTCTCTTCTTGTTCAGCTTTCTAGCAGAAGGCTGAAGGTTTTGTGCCAATATTGACTGGTATTTGGAACTGTTCATAATTCCCTCTACTTTGACTAAGGCCCCAATTCCAGCTGAAGAAAAACAGCCCCAAAGCATGATGCTGCCACCACCATGCTTCACTGTGGGTATGATGTTCTTTTGGTGATGTGCAGTGTTGTTTTTGCACCAAACATATCTTTTGGAATTATGGCCAAAACGTTCAACCTTGGTTTCATCAGACCACAACACAGATCCCACATGCTTTTGGGAGACTTCAGATGTATTTTTGCAAAATTTAGCCAGGCTTGGATGTTTTTGTTGTAGGCCTCTTGGCAGCCTGCCAGACCAGTTTTCTTCTCGTCTTTTCATAAATTTTGGAGGGATGTCCAGTTCTTGCTAATGTCACTCTTGCGTCATATTTTCTCCACTTAATGATGACTGTCTTCACTGTGTTCCATGGTATATCTAATGCCTTGGAAATTCTTTGGTACTCTTCTCCTGACTGATACCTTTTAACAATGAGACCTCTCTGATGCTTTGGAAGCTCTCTATGGACCATAGCTTTTGCTATAGGATGTGACTAAGAAAATGTCAGGAAAGACCTACTAGAACAGCCAATCTTTATTTGGGGTTAAACAGAGGCACTTTAAATGATGGCAGGTGTGTACTGACTCCTATTTAACATTATTTTGAATGTGATTGCTTATTTCTGAACACAGCTACAGGTATAAGAGGGTGTGCACACTTATGCAATCAAATTATTTTAGTTTTTTATGTTTACTCCCTCCCCTCCCCTTTAAGACTTCAGTTTGTTTTTCAATTGAGATGCACAGTTTATAGGTCACATTAAAAGGTGAAAAAAGTTCTGAAATTTATCTTTGTCTCACTGTTTACATCACAGAAAATTGACATTTTAATAGGGGTGTGTAGACTTTGTATATCCACTTATATATATATATATATATATATATATACAGTCAGGTCCATAAATATTGGGACATCGACACAATTCTAACATTTTTGTATCTTTACACTACCACAATGGATTTGAAATGAAACGAACAAGATGTGCTTTAACTGCAGACTGTCAGCTTTAATTTAAGGATATTTACATCCAAATCAGGTGAACGGTGTAGGAATTACAACAGTTTGCATATGTGCCTCTCACTTGTTAAGAAACCAAAAGTAATGGGACAGAATAATAATCATAAATCAAACTTTCACTTTTTAATACTTGGTGGCAAATCCTTTGCAGTCAATTACAGCCTGAAGTCTGGAACGCATAGACATCACCAGGCGCTGGGTTTCATCCCTGGTGATGCTCTGCCAGGCCTCTACTGCAACTGTCTTCAGTTCCTGCTTGTTCTTGGGGCATTTTCCCTTCAGTTTTGTCTTCAGCAAGTGAAATGCATGCTCAATTGGATTCAGGTCAGGTGATTGACTTGGCCATTGCACAACATTCCACTTCTTTCCCTTAAAAAACTCTTTGATTGCTTTTGCAGTATGCTTTGGGTCATTGTCCATCTGCACTGTGAAGTGGCATCCAATGTGTTCTGAAGCATTTGGCTGAATATGAGCAGATAATATTGCCCGAAACACTTCAGAATTCATCCTGCTGCTTTTGTCAGCAGTCACATCATAAATAAATACAAGAGAACCAGTTCCATTGGCAGCCATACATGCCCACGCCATGACACTACCACCACCATGCTTCACTGATGAGGTGGTATGCTTAGGATCATGAGGAGTTCCTTTCCTTCTCCATACTCTTCTCTTCCCATCACTCTGGTAAAAGTTGATCTTGGTCTCATCTGTCCATAGGATGTTGTTCCAGAACTGTGAAGGCTTTTTTAGATGTCGTTTGACAAACTCTAATCTGGCCTTCCTGTTTTTGAGGCTCACCAATGGTTTACATCTTGTGGTGAACCCTCTGTATTCACTCTGTTGAAGTCTTCTCTTGATTGTTGACTTTGACACACATACACCTACCTCCTGGAGAGTGTTCTTGATCTGGCCAACTGTTGTGAAGGGTGTTTTCTTCACCAGGGAAAGAATTCTTCGGTCATCCACCACAGTAGTTTTCCGTGGTTTTCCGGGTCTTTTGGTGTTGCTGAGCTCACGCTGTGTTCCTTCTTTTTAAGAATGTTCCAAACAGCTGTTTTGGCCACGCCTAATGTTTTTGCTATCTCTCTGATAGGTTTGTTTTGTTTTTTCAGCCTAATGATGGCTTGCTTCACTGATAGTGACAGCTCTTTGGATCTCATCTTGAGACTTGACAGCAACAGATTCCAAATGCAAATAGCACACTTGAAATGAACTCTGGACCTTTTATCTGCTCATTGTAATTGGGATAATGAGGGAATAACAAACACCTGGCCATGGAACAGCTGAGAAGCCAATTGTCCCATTACTTTTGGTCCATTAACAAGTGGGAGGCACATATGCAAACTGTTGTAATTCCTACACCGTTCACCTGATTTGGATGTAAATACCCTCAAATTAAAGCTGACAGTCTGCAGTTAAAGCACATCTTGTTTGTTTCATTTCAAATCCATTGTGGTGGTGTATAGAGCCAAAAATGTTAGAATTGTGTCAATGTCCCAATATTTATGGACCTGACTGTATACACACACACACAGTATCTCACTGAAGTGAGTACACTCCTCACATTTTTGTAAATATTTTATTATATCTTTTCATGTGACAACACCGAAGAAATGACACTTTGCTACAATGTAAACTAGTGAGGGTACAGCTTGTATAACAGTGTAAATTTGCTGTCCCCTCAAAATAACTCAACACACAGCCATTAATGTCTAAATCGCTGGCAACAAAAGTGAGTACACCCCTAACTAAAAATGTCTAAATTGTGCCCAATTAGCCATTTTCCCTCCCAGGTGTCATGTGACTCGTTAGTCTTACAAGGTCTCAGGTGAGAATGGGGAGCAGGTGTGGTAAATTTGGTGTTATCGCTCTCACTCTCTCATACTGGTCACTGGAAGTTCAACATGGCACCTCATGGCAAAGAACTCTCTGAGGATCTGAAAAAAAGAATTGTTGCTTCACATAAAGATGGCCTAGGCTATAAGAAGATTGTCAAGAAGATTTGTTACACAAGATGGTGCTGGCTTCGGTTGTGCTAAGTATATTTTGGTTTTTAGGGGCACTGACACTGGCAAAGTAAGAGGGCAAGTCTGGCTTCAAGCTGGATCTGTCCTATTTCCCGTTCCGGTATTTGCTTTGATTGTATAGGGGACGAGTTGGGCTCCCTCCTCCCTATATAAAGGCGTTGTGCTCGTACGCTGGCCACGCCCCTGAAGACGTCATAGATGATGAAACGCGTTGGGAGGAGTCAGAACGCATGACGTCAGCACACACTGGAGTGCGGCGGCCATCTTGTTGGTTAGAAACTTACCATTTGGTTTTATGGTGACATGCTGTTTTAAGTTTATCTTGATGTACGTATAATACTACGTTGTTAGGCAATAAATCCTGCTTATTATACTACACCATGAGGATTCTTTTGCTCTTTGGATGATTTTGTCCTCTTCGAGGATAATTCATTATTTTAGGTTTATATTTGCCATTTATCTGGAGTATCGTTTTGGAAGCTTATGCCTTGATTTAGGAATCCAATGAGAGTGATTGTATTGACGTCCAATTACATCCAGTGTATGGAATGCACCGTATCCCTACAAAGTCAGCATTAACGGAGTTCGTCATCCCATTTGGGTATCCATACATGCTTTCACTTAATTGTAGGGTCATAGATGTCTGATAAGCGGCAGTATTTTTTGAGGTGCTGGTGATGGTGGATTCTTAAGAAGGTTTATTTTGTTATAATTTGTATTTTTTGTTTTTTTTAATCACATCGAATTTAAGTATATTTTTTTGAACTTTCATTTGCACTAAAGGCTTTTTGTTCATTATTATAATTTTTTTTGAACATTATTGGACATTATAATTTTTTATGTATTAATTCTATGGGTATTAGTATTTTTGTATAGCGCTGTACATTTTTGTTTATTTAGTTTATGTATTGACACCTGCGATACTGTGCTGGCTGCTTTAATTTTAAATTTAGTGGTGTTTTAACACATATAACGTGGAGTAATTGAAATTGTTTATTAAAGAAGTTGAATGCACGTGCTCAGCATCATATCCAGAGGTTGTCTTTGAGAAATAGACGTATGAGTGCTGCCAGATTTGCTGCAGAGCTTAAAGAGGTGGGGGGTCAACCTGTCTGTGCTCAGACCATACGCCGCACACTGCATCAAACTGGTCTGCATGGCTGTTGTCCCAGAAGGAAGCCTCTTCTAAAGATGATGCACAAGAAAGCCCGCAAACAATTTGCTGAAGACAAGCAGACTAAAGACATGGAGTACTGGAACCATGTCCTGTGGTCTGATGGAAAAAAGATATACTTATTTGGTTCAGATGGTGTCAAGCGTGTGTGGCAGCAAACAGGTGAGGAGTAAAACGATATGTGTGTCTTGCCTACAGTCAAGCATGGTGGTGGGAGTGTCATGGTCTGGGGCTGCATGAGTGCTGCTGGCTACTGGAGCTACAGTTCATTGAGGTAAACATGACCGTCAACTTGTACTATGACAAGAGTATGAGCCCCTCCCTTCTGAGACTGGGCCACAGGGCAGTATTCCAACATGATAACAACCCCAAACACACCTCCAACCACTGCCTTGCTAAAGAAGCTGAGTGTAAAGGTGATGGACTAGCAAAGCATGTCTCCAGATCTAAACCCTATTGAGCATCTGTGGGGCATCCTCAAATGGAAGGTGGAGGAGTGCAAGGTCCCTAACATCTACCAGCTCCTTAATGTCGTCATGGAGGAGTGCAAGAGGACTCCAGTGGCAACCTGTGAAGCTCTTGTGAACTCCATGCCCAAGAGGGTTAAGGCAGTGCTGGAAAATAATGGTGGCCACAGAAGATATTGACACTTTGGGCCCAATTTGGACATTTTCACCTAAGACCTTGTAAGACTAACGAGTCACATGACACCTGGGAGGGAAAATGGCTAATTGGGCCCAATTTAGACATTTTCAGTTAGGGGTGTACTCACTTTTGTTGCCAGCGATTTAGACATTAATGGCTGTGTGTTGAGTTATTTTGAGGGGACAGCAAATTTACACTTTTATACAAGCTGTACACACACTACTTTACATTGTAGCAAAGTGTCATTTCTTCAGTGTTGTCACATGAAAAGATATAATAACATATTTACAAAAATATGAGGGGTGTACTCACTTCTGTGAAATAATGTGTGTATATATATATTAGACATTATATTGCCAAAAGTATTGGGACGCCTGCCTTTACACGCACATGAACTTTAATGGCATCCCAATCTTAGTCTGTAGGGTTCAATATTGAGTTGGCCCACCCTTTGCAGCTATAACAGCCTCAACTCTTCTGGGAAGGCTGTTCACAAGGTTTAAGAGTCTGCCTATGGGAATGTTTGACCATTCTTCCAGAATCAAATTTGTGAAGTCAGGCAGTGATGTCGGACAAGAAGGCCTGACTCGCAGTCTCTGCTCTAATTCATCCCAAAAGTGTTCTATTGGCTTGAGGTCAGGACTCTATGCAGGCAAGTCAAGTTCCTCCACCCCAAACTCGCTCATCCATGTCTTTATGGATCTTGCTTTCTGCACTGGTGTGCAGTCATGTTGGAACGGGAAGGGGCCATCCCCAAACTGTTCCCACAAAGTTGGGAGCATGAAATTGTCCAAAATGTCTTGGCTTGCTGATGCCTTAAGAGTTCCCTTCACTGAAACTAAGGGGCCAAGCCTAACCCCACACCATAATCCCTTCACCAAAATGTACACTTGCACAATGCAGTCAGGAAAGTACTGTTCTCCTGGCAACTACCAAACCCAGACACGTCCATTGGATTGCAAGAAAGGAACACATGATTGGTTACTCCAGAGAACACATCTCCACTGCTCTAGAGTTCAATGGTGGCGTGCTTTACACTACTGCATCTGACGCTTTGCATTGTACTTGGTAATGTAAGGCTTGGATGCAGCTGCTCAGCCATGGAAACCCATTCCATGAAGCTCTCTACGCATTGTTATTGTGCTAATGTGAAGGCCACACAAAGTTTTGAAGTCTTTAGCTATTGACTCTGCAGACAGTTGGCGACTTCTGTGCACTGTGCGCTTCAGCATGCGCTGACAACGCTATGTCACTTTAGATGTCCTACAACATTGTGGCTGAGTTCCTGTTGTTCCAAGCTGCTTACACTTTGTTATAATACCACTAACAGTTGAGCTTGAAATATTTAGTAACAAGGACATTCCACCGATGGACTTCTTGCACAGGTGGCAACCTATAACAGTACCACGCTTGAATTCACTGAGCTAAGAATGACCCATTCTTTCACAAATGTTTCTAGAAGCAGTCTGCATGCCTAGGTGCTTGGTTTTATATACAGTACTTGTGGCCATGGAGGTGATCGTAGCACCTGAATCCAAGGATTTGGAGGGGTGTTCCAATACTATTGGAAATATAGTGTGTGTGTGTGTGTATATATATATATATATATATATATATATATATATATATATATATATATATATATATATATATATATATACACACACACACATACATACATACATACATACATATAATATATATATATATATACATACATACATACATACATACATATACACAGTGCATCCAAAAAGTATTAACAACCCTTAACTTTTGCTATATATTGTTATATTACAGCCTTATTCCAAAATGGATTAAATTAATTAATTAATAACAATACCCCCATAATGTCAACGTAAAAGAAGTTTGTTTTGAAATCTTTGCAATTTATTAAAAATAAAAAAAATGCAAAAAAAAACACATGTACAGTGGGGATCGAAAGTTTGGGCACCCCAGCTAAAAATTTGTATTAATGTGCATAAAGAAGCCAAGGGAAGATGGAAAAATCTCCAAAAGGCATCAAATTACAGATTAGACATTCTTATAATATGTCAACAAAAGTTAGATTTTATTTCCACCATTTACACTTTCAAAATAACAGAAAACAAAAAAATGGCGTCTGCAAAAGTTTGGGCACCCTGCAGAATTTATAGCATGCACTGCCCCCTTTGCAAAGCTGAGACCTGCCAGTGTCATGGATTGTTTTCAATCATCGTCTGGGAAGACCAGGTTATGTCAATCTCAAAGGTTTTAAATGCCCAGACTCATCTGACCTTGCCCCAACAATCAGCACCATGGGTTCTTCTAAGCAGTTGTCTAGAAAACTGAAACTGAAAATAGTTGACACTCACAAAGCTGGAGAAGGCTATAAGAAGATAGCAAAGCGTTTTCAGATGTCAATATCCTCTGTTCGGAATGTAATTAAGAAGTCATCAGGAACAGTGGAAGTTAAAGCAACATCTGGAAGACCAAGAAAAATATCAGACAGAACAGCTCGCAGGATTGTGAGAAAAACAATTCAAAACCCACGTTTGACTGCACGATCCCTCCAGAAAGATCTGGCAGACACTGGAGTTGTGGTACACTATTCCACTATAAAGAGATACTTGTACAAATATGGTCTTTATGGAAGAGTCATCAGAAGAAAACCTCTTCTATGTCCTCACCACAAAAATCATCGTTTGAACTTTGCAAATGAATATATAGACAAGCCTGATGCATTTTGGAAACAAGTTCTGTGGACCGATGAGGTTAAAATTGAACTTTTTGGCCGGAATGAGCAAAGGTACCTTTGGAGAAGAAGGGGCACAGAATTTAATGAAAAGAACCTCTGTCCAACTGTTAAGCATGGGGTTGGATCAATCATGCTTTGGGGTCGTGTTGCAGCCAGTGGCACAAGGAACATCTCACGAGTAGAAGGAAAAATGGATTCAATAAAATTTCAGCAAATTTTGGATGGTAACTTCATGCCATCTGTGAAAAAGCTGAAGTTAAAGAGAGGATGGCTTCTACAAATGGAAAATGATCCTAAACACCCCTCGAAATCCACGGGGGATTACATCATGAGGCGTAAACTGAAGGTTTTGTCATGGCCTTCACAATCTCCTGACCTCAACATAATTGAAAATCTATGGATAGATCTTAAAAGAGCAGTGCGTGACAGACAGCCCAGAAATCTCAAAGAACTGGAAGACTTTTGTAAGGAAGAATGGGCAAAGATACCTCAAACAAGAATTGAAAGACTCTTGGCTGGCTACAAAAAGCGTTTACAAGCTGTGATACTTGCCAAAGGGGGCAGTACAAGATATTAACTCTGCAGGGTGCCCAAACTTTTGCAGACACCATTTTTTTCTTTTCGGTTATTTTGAAAGTGTAAATGATGGAAATAAAATCTAACTTTTGTTGACATATTATAAGAATGTCTAATCTGTAATTTGATGCCTTTTGGAGATTTTCCCATCTTCCCTTGGCTTCTTTATGCACATTAATACAAATTTTTAGCTGGGGTGCCCAAACTTTCGATCCCCACTGTACATAAGTATTCACAGCCTTTGCTCAGTACTTTCTTGAAGCACCTTCAGCATCAATTACAGCCTCAAGTCATTTTGAGTATGATGCTACCAGCTTGGCACACCTATTTTTGGGCAATTTCTCCCATTCTTCTTTGCAGTACCTCTCAAACTCCGTCAGATTGGATGGGGAGCCTCGGTGCACAGCCATTTTCAGATCTCTCCAGATATAATCAATCAAGTCTAGGCTCTGGCTGGGCCATTCCAGGACATTCACAGAGTTGGCCCGTAGCCACTCCTGTGTGCTTAGGGTCGTTGTCCTGTTGAAAGATGAACCGTCGCCACAGTCTAAGGTCCAGAGCACTCTGGAACACGTTTTCATCAAGGATGTCTCTATACATTGCTGCATTCATCTTTCCTTCGAGCCTGACTAGTCTCCCAGTTCCTGCCACTCAAAAACATCCCCACAGCATGATGCTGCCACCACCATGCTTCACTATAGGGATTGTATTGGCCAGGTGGTGAGTGGTGCCTGGTTTCCTCCAGACATGACGCTTGGCATTCAGGCCAAAGAGTTCAGTCACTGTTTCATCAGACCAGAGTTTTGTTTCTCATGGAATGAGAGTCTCTCAGGTGCCTTTTGGCAAACTCCGTTCACTTAAAGAGGTATTAAACCCCCCAAAAATGTATTATTTTGCAGCTTACCAATTCTTAGTAAGGTGGCAGCATTAGGTTTTTTAAGGCTTGTTTAGTTTACTTTCAACTGGTAATCCAGCCATAAGTCTGCTATTTTTCAAGGTTTCTTTAAAGTGGAACTTTAGTAAAAAAAATGAAGTCCTGATAGATCACTTTAGCCTAGCCCCTTTGGCAGTTATAATACGTAAAACATTATGAATATGTACCTATACTTTTTAAAATCCAGTATAGCATTGCCCTTCACATGCTCAGTTGCTGTCTATTTTTCAGCCGATTTGCCAACAGCCTAAAGATTTCCTGCTGCTCAGGGGCTCTGGGCTTCAGCAAAATGGCAACCTCTGGCAAGAAGAAACAGGAACAATCTTGGATAATTTTGGTACCATAATTATTAACGTGGAATGTATGTTCCTTGCTAAAGAACATTATTTTTTTGTCAAGTTGTTACGGGTAAAGTTCCGCTTTAATACACTAAGCTGTCCAGCAAAAGTTGCTTTTAGTGGTTTGAGAAAAAAAACATTTAACACTGACAGGGATATTTGCAATGGTTAGCTTTTATTCACATATCTAAAACCTTTATCCCAAAAGGAAAGAAAAAAAAACTTTTGCTGTAACTGCTTAAAAAGTGTTAGCTGGAGTTCAGCTTTAATTTGTTGGTAAAATCTAAATCTGCTAGTCCAGCACTACCCTCTCCTCAGACTAACAATGCTGCAGCCCAAAGGTGTCTATTTTGCTCATACATTCAGAATTGAGCGACCCTAAGATAAGTGTGGTACTGGCTGAATCACCACATAAAAATAAAGAGTAAAAAAAAATAAAACTAATACAGCTACCATATTTAAGGATTGGTAAGCAATGTATTACTTTTTTGTTTTTGAGTTTATAACTGTTTTTAATCTTTGAAAATTAAATATGGAAGCTAATTGATTGCTATGCACAGCTGATCCAGTTTTGATAAATTCTCCTCATTTTTCACTAATATAAAAAGTAAGCCACCTCTGCATGCTGTTTGTTTTTGGATGACTGCTTGTAAATAAAGCTTCAGACAACATCCTGCTTCTGTGTGCTTTAGGCATCAAACTAGCTAAACACCCAATATTAGCTGGATATGAAGGTAGTCCCCATCCTTATTCACACAGAAATACAGCATATGTGCTGTGAAATAATTTGTACCATATAGCTAGAAGAAACATACATTATGTAAGCTTACTGGTGATTTTCTATTTTAACTGAAGCCCTCCTGCTAGTTTATGAGCTCAGTTCCTATCTTGTTTTCGGACCAAGTGGCAGTTATGCCTCTAAGAGTGCTTTCACACTACTGCGGTGCGGTTTTCCTGCACAGCAGATGCAGACCAGCTAACCCGTGTGTTGAGAGCAGGTTAGCTTTGCTTTCCCATAAAGTTATATTGTCCCACATATTTGGTGCACTTTCCTAAAGGGCTCCAAATATGCAGTGTGCAGAAGTTTTGGTATGCTTTCAGAAATTGCACTAAACATGTGGGACACAATATACACTATATATTGCCAAAAGTATTTGGACGCCTGCCTTTACACGCACATGAACTTTAATGACATCCCAGGCTTAGTCCGTAGGGTTCAATATTGAGCTGGCTCATCCTTTGCAGCTATAACAGCTTCAACTCTTCTGGGAAGGCTATACACTAGGTTTAGGAGTGTGTCTATGGGAATGTTTGACTGTTCTTCCAGAAGCACATTTGTGAGGTCAGGTACTGATGTCGGACGAGAAGGCCTGGCACGCAGTCTCCACTTTATTTCAACTCAAAGGTGTTCTTTCGGGTTGAGGTCAGGACTCAACTGTGCAGGCCAGTCAAGTTCCTCCACCCTAAACTTCCTCATCCATGTCTTTATGGACCTTGCATTGGTGTGCAGTCATGTTGGAACAGGAAGGGGTCATCCCCGACAAAGTTGGGAAAATAAATTGTCCAAAATGTCTTGGTATGCGGACTCCTTTATTGGAAATAAGAGGCCAAGCCCAACCCCTGAAAAACAACCCCACACCATAATCCCCCTCCACCAAATTTTACCCTTGGTGCAATGCAGTCAGGCAAGTACAGTTCTGGCAACCGGCAAACCCAGACACGTCCATCAGATCACCAGAAAGAGAAGCATGATTCATCACTCCAGAGAACACATCTCCACTGGTCTAGAGTCCAGTTTACACCACTGCATCCACACTTTGCATTGCACTTGGTAATGTAGGGCTTGGGTGCAGCTACTCAGCCATGGAAACCCATTCCATGAAGCTTTCTACACACTGTTGTTGTGCTAATCCGAAGGCCACATGAAGTTTGGAGGTCTTTAGCTACTGACTGTGCAGACAGTTGGCGACTTCTGCACACTGTGCGCTTCAGCATGTGCTGACCCGCTCTGTCATTTTACGTGGCCTACCACTTTGTTGGCTGAGTTGCTGTTGTTCCCAGTTGCTTCCACTTTGTTATAATACCACTAACAGTTGACCATGGAATATTTAGTAGAAAGGAAATTTCACAGATAGACTTATTGCACAGGTGGCAACCTATCATGGTACCACGCTTGAATTCACTGAGCTCCTGAGAGCGACCCATTCTTTCACAAATGTTTGTAGAAGCAGTCTGCATGCCTAGGTGCTTGATTTTATACACCTGTGGCTATGGAAGTGATTGGAACACCTGAATCCAATGATTTGGAGGGCTGGCCCAATACTTTTGGCACTATAGTGTTTTGGATAGCTTTTGGGTATGACATAAAATCTAATCAGTGTGTCTACAGAGTTATTTAAGGGATTTCTTTACTTTTTTCTAATGGCCCAGGAGTTTGGCAGGGGTGCTAAACTGTCAGCTTTGACTACACCTGTATACAATAGAGTTTATACAAGGGACATTTTAGTAAACACTGCATTGTCAGTTGAATCTTGACAAAGTTTAAATGATTAAGATTATAACTGCATTTTGTCTTGATATATATGCTTTCTGTTTAGAACTTTATTAAAATGCACATACTATAATTTTTTTAATATAAGTATCATGGCAGCAAGAAAAATTTTATATATATATATATATATATATAGAAATAGAAATCTTTCTTGCTGCCATGTTACTTATATTAAAAAAATATAGTACGTGCATTATATATATATAGTACTGACTATAATGACAAATACATCTGGTCCAATAAATGCTACAAATGTTTAATGACTGCACTTGATATTTACAGCATCTTCAGAAAGTAAGGTTCGAGAAGTGACATATTACTACAGTGTAGTCAAAAGAAGAGGAGTGCTTTGTATATTGCCTGGCTGTAGCTGGTGAAAAGGAACCACATCGACCCTGCACAGGATTTGGTCCCCTTCAACCAGCCGCAACTGAGCAGAAAAGTTGCTGCATCAGATACTCCGACACTGCTACATGATCACTGAGACATACTAAAACGAATGTCCTTAAAAGAACATGTGAAATTATTAGAATGTTTTCTCTTGTTTTCTGTTTGAACATAATATGGATATGAACAACTTGGAAAAAAAATGACTGATGAACAACATATTTGACTATTATTTAGCAAAATGGGATGTGCTGTAATGATTACAATGGAGCCTACACTTCAGATCCAATATTCTCTCTGCAGAAACTTGGAAGCGTCTTTGGACAGTTGAACAATTAAATACACACCAATAGTAGATTTACATTTACTTTGATAAGGTCCTTATAAGCTTTCCAGATACTCCTTTATTTGGCTACTGATACAAAATCAGGTGAGCATAACATTGACATGATACCCTTAGTTCTTATTCACACATGCACATTAGAGGCATGCAATATAAAATTCTGGCATTTTTTTTGTTGCAGGGAAGCTCAGGTGCTACAAACAGCTGCCCATAGATATGAAAGGCTGTGCATGGCTGTAGGCAGGTGTATGAAGCTACTCATCTAAAGCTGCAAAGAGTGTAAGGACACAAAGTCTGTATTCAGGAAATATACCCTTGTGCTATATATAATATGCATGAGAGTACCAGGGGCGGACTGACAACTCATGGGGCCCCCGGGCAATAGGAGATCATGGGGCCCCTGTGTCCTTGCCCAAACTCAAAAAAAGCCTATGAAAAAGGTACCAGGGGCATCTCGTGGGGCCCCCTACTGACCCCAGGCCCTCGGGCAGTGCCCGAGTTTCTAAATGGTCAGTCCGCCCCTGGAGAGTACTGACATATTCCAGTGTACAGCTTCGTACAACCATTTATGTCTATGGACGGCTGTACACCTACACCTGGGCTTCTCTGGAGTGGAAAATTTCCAGAATTTTATGTGATACGCTGTTAATGTGGCTCTGTGTGATCGAGTCTTTACAATCATTTTAAGAACAAATGCAGCATTTTTTCAGGTGCAGTCAGCTTGTATTTCAGATCAGTTTAAATTAAGACACTTAAGAATATCTTCAGAATTCCTACACAGGGACATCTAACTTCCTGAGCTGCATGAACCTTCTTCAAGTTGCATTTGCATTCCCATTAAAGTGTTACTAAACACAGGCCCCTGCATTCACTATATCTGGTCTCCCACTGTACACAGAACGTGGAAGTGCAATTATTTTAGTAAATATAAACTGCTAAATACCTTTTCTCATCAGCAGTTAGAGCAGTCTTGTGACTTCTATCAGTGTCTAGCCGAGCACGTTAAAGTTTGTAGAAGGAGTTTTCACTTTGCTCTAGGAGGATGCAGAACCCCTAAACCTCTGTCTGGACAGTGCTGATTGGCCCTGTGCTGATCATATGCACTCTCCCAAGAAAAAAAGAAACCTCTCTATTAATAAACACCAAACTAAGCATTTGCAGAGTGACTTGATATGTCTTATCAGGAGATAAGAGGGGGACACTGGAAGAAGGGGAGGATCAGAGAAGTCGGGATCAAACAGCCTTTTAACACAATGCATTGGATTAACCCCTTAGGTTCCACAGTGAGTATAAAAAGCATGCTTTACTGCATATACAGACTTGTTTTACTGTTGTGTGTTTAGTAACACTTTAAGTTCTGTGGGGAGAGAAGCAGTTCTAGCATAAATAAAAGCCCAACAACACAGGCCCTATAGGTACCAGAAAGTAACCATTATTTCTGCATAAATGTATGAACCATTTACACTTTTACTGGCCAATAAACAGTGTGGAGATGTGGTCTTTAAAGTGAATCTGTTCTGAAATGTTAATGGTTTTACTGGAGTGGATAAAGTGCAATAAAAGGGCTGAAATACTTACCTTTTCTAGAGAAAATGGTGCACCAGAGCTGGCCACAGGCCCAAAAGCCTTTTTACAGACATCATATTATATTCTTCAGCTTTTAAGTATTTCAGATTTGCTATTACTATTTATGAATCCATCCCTGTAAAACATAAACTTTAAAGTGTAATTCCACTTTTGACGAGAAAAAACAATCCCACTGGGTGATCAATGTACATTGCAAGGATTTTTACGAACTTTGGTGCAGATTCCAACCTTTTTCTGCTCTGAAGAAATAGCGGTTTATTTCACCTGGTGACTGGTTCATTAAAATCAGCTGGAGAGTTGGAGCTGCATGCTGCACTTCCCTGCTCAAAGGAAGCGGAGGGTTACTAACCAAAACAGCACTCTCTTAGTCCACCTGCACACAATACACAGTCTTAACAGACTATTGTTCCCCCTTGATGGGGTTTCAAAGGCATACATATCATAACAAATAAAAAGTGTATTTTTATAAAATCATATTAATCAGAATACAAGAAAATATATAAAAAAAAACAAAACACATATATGACTTACAGAAAGATGTACTGTATCTTAGAAACTATAACAACATGGCTGTCAACACGATTGTATAATTGGTGTGACTTCATATACGCTTCACCCTGGGTTTGGGTGAAGGGTATATGAAGTCACGCCAATTATACAATCGTGTTGACAGCTATGTTATTATAGCTTCTTAAATACATCTGTCTCAACAGTACCCAAACTTTATCATTTTTTTTTTTTTAGACAGAGCTTTCTTTTGCCGATATTTAATTGGCACTGGAGTTTTTTTATTCTATACTAAAGTACATTTTCTTCTTCACTGATGTGCGCGGATGAGGCTGCACTGATGGACATTTTTTTGGCACTGATGGGGTTGCACTGATAATCAGGGCACTAGTGATCAGTGCTCTGATTATCAGTGTAAACATCCCCTGTCACAGGAAAGCTGTGACAGCACTGAGGAAAGAAAATGCAGATAACTGAATGGACACAGCTGAGCACATGGTAAAGAGCCAACGTCATTGGCTTTTTACCCTGCACTGTGATGAGCAGTGTCCCCGGGACACAGCTCACCACTGATCGTCACACTGCGCCCCTGAGGTGCACACAAGCGGAATGACTGGGAAACGTCATATGAAGTCCAAACAGAGGGAGGAAAGGCATGCCCAGCCGTCAACCTGCTATTGGCCGGGTGGGAAGCAGTAAAATTGCATTTCCACTTTTGCAGTCAAATTTGAGAAAACGTCACTATATGTTTGGTATGTATTCCCATTAACACAGCACACCTAACGATTTTTCTTTAAATATTTCTTAACCACTTCCCTTCCAGAGGATTTCCCCCCCTTAATGACCAGGTCATTTTTTGCTATTCAGCACTGAACTATTTCAATTGGTAATTGTGCATTCATGACACATTGTACCCAAATGAAATTTATGTCCTCACACAATTAGAACTTTATTTTGGTGGTATTTGATCACCACTGAGTTACATTGTGACATAAACAAAAAAAGATAGAACATTTGGGAAAAAAAAAAAAAACACAGTATTTTCTTCTAGATTGTAAGCTCCAAGGAGCAGGGCCCTCCTTTCCCTCTTGTATTAAACTGTATTGTTGATGTATTGTCTCCCGTTATATTGTAAAGCGCTGAGCAAACTGTTCACGCTATATAAATCATGTATATTAATAATAATAATTTTCAGTTATAACAAATATCCAGTAAACTCAAAATCATAGATTTAGGCCAAAATGTATTCTGCTACATGTCTTTGGTGAAAAAAAAATCCCAATACGTGTATATTAATTGGTTTGTGCGAAAGTTATAGCATCTACAAACTATGGTATATACACTGCTCAAAAAAACTAAAGTTACACTTTAAAAACACATCAGATCTCAATTGGGGAAAATATCATGCTGGATACCTATACTGATATGGACTGGGTAATGTTAGAAATGTAAAGTTGCCCCATCGTTTTATGGAAATTAAAATGATCAACCTACAGAGGACTGAATTCAAAGACACCCTGATAAAGTGAAAAAATGATGGGGCAGACCATTTTGATGAAACTTCATTGCAGCAACTCAAAATGGTACTCAGTAGTTTGTATGGCCCCCATGTGCTTGTATACGTGCCTGACAATGTCAAGGCATGCTCCTAAAGAGATGATGGATGGTGTCCTGGGTTATTTCCTACCAGATCTGGACTAGGGCATCACTGAGCTCCTGGACAGTCTGAGGTCAACCTGGCAGCGTCGGATGGATTGAAACATGATATCCCAGAGGTGTTCTATTAGATTTAGGTCAGGTGAGTGTGGGGGCCATTCAATGGTATCAATTTCTTCATCCTCCAGGAACTGCCTGCATATTCTCGCCACATGAGGCTGGGCATTAACATGCACCAAGAGGAACCCAGGACCCACTGCATCAGTGTAGGAACTGACTATGGGTCCAACCAAGGGTTTGATCCCGATACCGAATGGCAGTCAGGGTGCCATTTTCTAGCCTGTAGAGGTATGTGCGTCCCTCCATGGATATGCCTCCCCAAACCACCACCAAAACTGTCATGCTGAATGATGTTACAGGCAGCATAACATTCACCACGGCTTCTCCAGACCCATTTACGTCTCTGACATGTGTTGAGGGTGAACCTGCTCTCATCTGTGAAAAGCACAGGGTGCCATGCGGACCTGCCAATTGTGGTGTTCAATGGCAAATGCCAATCAAGCTCTATGGTGCCAGGCAGTGAGCACAAGACCACTAGAGGACCTCTGGCCACCCTCATCAAGTCTGTTTCTGATTGTTTGGTCAGACACATTCACACCAGTGGTCTGCTGGAGGTCATTTTGTAGGGCTCTGGCAGTGCTCATCCTGTTCCTCCTTGCACAAAGGAGCAGATATCGGTCCTGCTGATGGGTTAAGGAACTTCTATGGCTCTGTCTAGCTCTCCTAGAGTACCAGCCTATCTCCTGGAATCTCCCCCATGCTTTTGAGACTGTGCTGGGAGACACAGCAAACCTTCTGGCAATGGCACATATTGATGTGCAATCCTGGAGGAGTTGAAACTGCCTGTGCAACCTCTGTAGGGTCCAGGTATCACCTCATGCTACCAGTAGTGACACTGACCCTAGCCAAATTCAAAAACTAGTGAAAAACAGTCAGAAAAGATGAGGGAAATATGAGGGGAAAACGTCAGTGGCCTCCACCTGTAAACTTCTCCTGAGTATGGGAATACTACAAGTGACTTTTTGGCAGCCTAGCTACATACAAGTCTCGAAAATCCAATAACCACCACCAGGTTTTCAAAAGGCATATTTTCTCATGTCACTTCCTCACTACCTTTTACAGAAAAAAATAGATTTTCGTTTTGTTTCTTCGATTTCCAAAAACCTCTGGCAACAAATGAGATCTGCAAAATACTCACCATGCTCCTTAGCAAATACATTGGAGTGTCTACAAAAATGCGTCATTTGGGGGGTGCTTCTACTATCTTGGCATGTTAGGGCCAACATTGGAAGCTTCTGCCACACATCACACACTCTTCTAACCACTTGAAGACCTAATCTTTTCTGACACGTTTTTGCTAGAAAATTACTTTGAACCTCCAAACATTATATATTTTTTAAAGCAAAGGCCCTAGAGAATAAAACGGTGTTGACATTTTTTATGTCACATAGTATTTCTGCAGCAATTTTTCAAATGTCAATTTTTTGGAAACAATACACTTTTTAGATTGTTTATGAACAAAAACACAATATATTGTGCAATTGTTTAATAACATATAAAAGATGATGCTACGCCAAGTAAATGAATACCAAACATAACTTTAATAGCTATAAAATTGCGCATGCTCGTGCAACGGCGACAAACTACGCAAATTTTTAATATCCATAGGTGACGCTTTAAAAGCCTTTACAGGTCACCACTATAGATTTAGACAGGCGGTCTACTGCTAACATTACTTCTCTCGATCTGACATTCACGGTGGCACTTCACATGCATGGTACAATCTCTGTTTACATACCGACACAGAACTGACTTTTGCCTTTGTGCGCAAACACGGTGATGGGGGTGATTTTTTTTTCACTTTGTTTCTGTACCTTTTTTTTTTTTTTTTTTAACCACTTTTATTGTTATCACAGGAAATGTAAATATCCCGTGATAGTAATATAGTGATAGCGACAGGTACTCTTTTCTGAGAAAGCTGGGATCTATTAGACTCTAGATATTTCCTCTGTACTTAAAGCATCTGATCACACCAAGATCAGTGTGATCAGATGCTTTCCCAATTTTAAAATGGCGGTTTATATTTGGAAAAACCAAAATGATGAAATGCTCGTAGCTTTAGGTCTCTTAGACCATAGAGACGATTGAAGGCATTCCAGTCTCTGATCAGCCAGCTGAACTGCCGGGTGCCTGCTTGGGTTCCCTGGTGGGACGGGAGAGCCCAAGAAAACCACTGCTTGTAAAAGTGATCCAGCAGTTAATTAGCCACTAGGATTGTTTTTACATAAAAGCAGACCACCAGCTGAAAAAAACCAATACCAGGATGAAGCTTTTAGCTGCAGGCATCATCCTGGTATAACCAAAGTCCAGCAATATACCAGTACGTTGCAGGTCCTTGTGCATATATGTAACAGCAGAGAACATGGGCATATGATGAATCGGGTCATGACCGCAATTCATTCTTTTTTTTGTAATGCCCATGTTGAGGGTTAAAAAAAAAAAAAGTTTTAAATTCGGAAACCGTGATAGGTTTCCAGAAAGTTTGTTTGGCAAGAGCTGAATTTGGGTGGGCGGCCATATATTGTTGTGCGTATAAATTGCTTTGGCCCACAATCAATCAATAAAAATCTTCCATGAAAAACAGCAGAGGGGCTAAAGGCTACTGCTGGCAGCTAACGGGGCTGATCCTGCTAAAACTATGTTTTTGGGGACATTATACTAAGGAGGCACTAGTATAGTTCTGTTCATAATCAATATATTGATCCGTACAAACACTATACTGGTAATGGTGGTGATCAGCAACCTATAGCGTGAGTGAGATAGTGTGCAGGCAATCTAATACTAGCTGACCCTGGCTGGGAGAGGAGCTTACAGACCCTGGCACTATCTGATGTCGCTAGTGGCAGTAATACAGTGATTAGTGAAAATTCTATATACGGATACTGTACTAATTGGCTGGGTGAAAGGTGATCAAAGGGTTAAATATGCTAACCTAACATGTAAAAAGTAGTGCTTTTACTCTCTTCTCTCCCTGTACCAGCATAGGGGGGCAACAGGGGCGCACGCACACCTGGAAATAGAAAGCGCCATAAGGGTACGTCTCTTTGCCCAGAGTTGCCGCTCACCCGCACATTCTTGGCAAGCGGCGAGTAGTAAAAAAAAAAAATCAAAAACGTTTCTCTTAATATTTTTGTTGTAACATTGTTTTTCTTTTGTTACTATTTTTTTTATACTTTCATCAGAGTAGTACAGTGCTACCATAGTAACATTGTATTACTCTGGGGGGGGTGATCAGGGATATTTTTTTTTTTTTTTACACTTTGCATTGCAGGAGTAAAAGATTATTGCTCCTGCAATGCAATGTTTCTTTTGAACTGTCATGAAAGGGTTAAAGTTTCAGTTAAAAATACGGTGATATGATTGACTCCAGCTGGTCACATGGTACAGGGTGCAGTGAATGGCCCCATGCACCATGTGAGAGTTGTGGGCCAATCACAACTCTCCAGAAACAAAGCTGTTATGAATAAGATTGATTCAGAACAGCTTTGTTGTCATTGTGATCATATGATCACCAGGTCCCCGATTACTGGGACATGGGGTGAGGGGAGTGTTGCATTTAATACAGTCCCAACGACGTATGGTCCTGTAGCTGCCACCCGTTCACAGTACATTGCAGGCTGGCGGATGGAAGGTGGTTAAAGTAAAGACAAAACTTAATTTTTGGGTTTCCATTTGGGGTGGAGTAAGGCCTCATGCACACTGGACATCTTTTCAGCATCTCCTAGGTGCATCTGGGGTTTTTTTTTCCCTGCCTCTAAATGCCTCTGCCTGTAAGCCCAGGAGTCCATGCACACACAGGGTTTCAGAGGAGTTTAGAGGCATAAGCGTTTAGAGCCTGGGAAAAAAAATTTAAATCCCGTGCATTCAGAGAAAAAAAAACCGCTTGGTGCTTGAAAGCACATCTAAACGCGTGTTAACACTAGGTGCATTTAACGCTTGAGCATTAAAAACACGTTTAACACTTTTACAAGCATCAAGCTTCTTTTATACCAAAATAACGCTGTATGACCCTTTTCACATTGATAGACCCATCAGGTGCACCTATCAGTTTTTCAGGCAGATCCAATCCACCACTCCTTACAGAGCTATGGATGGTCTGATGCCAGCGGACATGTGCCAGCTGAAACCCGATCAGATCCTGTCTCCTATAAACAAATGGATGGGGATCCATTCCCCATCCGGTGGATCAGATGACAGTCAGATGGAAATGGACAGGCGGTCTGTTTCCATCTAAACACCACATAGAGAACAGCAGGCTGTGTCCATGTCTGCTCATCCTGTCATCCGCCTGCTCAATGGAGAAATCCCCCACTGAGCAGGCAGATCCGTCTGAAAGGCGCCTTAGGAGAGATAAGAAAAACATCCTGTGTGAATGAGGCCTTTGGGAGGTTAATAAACCAGTGAGTTTTTTTGTTTGTACCATCTTGTGTCCCATAGTGTGTATAAAATATAAGACAGTGTCTTATTTTCGGGGAAACATGGTATATACTGCAAAAGTTAGACAATCTGAACTAAGCTCTTGTAGGAATACAACACATTTCTGAAATATTAATGTATTTAAAGTTAGGTAATCTCTGACTGGAAAAGGGTTCCTTTACTTTGAATCCTATGTCCAGCAAAAACAGTTTTTCTATTTGTTTTGGATGAACTGGAGAAGTGTTCCTTCACTTCCTGTCCCATAGCCAAAATAGGAATTGAGAAGAAATTCCTCCAATGTGAGGGAATCTCAGTATGTCACCAGAACTAGTGCACCCACTGGAAGATTTTCCCCTCTATTAAGTGGGGTACACACTACAAGAAAATTAGACAATCGTTTGATTTTCCACAATCATGATGTAACCGACAATGGTATTAACTTGTATGAAAATTCTCGAATGACAAAAGGCAAACATTCTTTCTTTCCCTTGCCACCTTTTACCAGATCATTCTTTGCTTCTGATTATGTGCATTTTTTTCTCTTCGATCATTTCCGTTCGATTACTGTACACACTGAGCGAAAATCATACATTGTGTTCACGTACCATAAAAATTTCCTAGTTTGCACCTTCCTTTTTTCGTCTGAACAGCTGGAATCGGTTGTAGAGAGCACTATACTAACGATCAAATAATCAATTGATTGTTCCTCATACAGACATGTTCATACGATTTTCTTATAGTGTGTACTCAGCTTCACTGTTCTGTTGTCAACCGAAAGTTTGGAATTTTCTTTTACTTTCCCTTTCAATTATAAAAAGTAAAACAGGACAAATAGAGAGGGTGAATCTTCCTAACGGGCACAAAAAGCAATAAAAACTGACAGGTGTTGTAATCCCTCTCCACTCTATTCAAAACTAAAAATAGGGTTGATTATGGCAAAGAAAGCACCTCAGACCCCAATATAAAACAAACCTAACAAAGTGCAATTTGTAAATATTTTTTAAAAGTAAACAATGTGAATGGCAACATGTAACAAATATAAATTAGGTATTATTCCAACTTGACTGTTAAAGTGGACATAGACCTTATTATAACTTGCATGACTTTTAAATATACAGTTTCCCCTAAAATAAGACCTACCCCGAAAATAAGACCTAGTGCTATTTTTGGGAATTGCTAAAGTATTAGACCTACCCCGAAAATGAGACCTAGTTGTGATCATGGCTTTTTTTCAGCCGGAACGCCATTCTGTCACCAACCTTGTGCACACCCATATCTACTGTCTCTTATAAACACAGAAGCACGGCTGAAGTGACAGCACCATCCGCTCCCACAGAACCTCCCTACCACTGTACTCACTGTGGGACAGGGAAGGAACAGATATCTGCAGGCGCAGTGTGTTTAGGGGTGGGGCATTTCCTCCTGCAGCCTAATGCATGGAAGCCGATACCCAGGGGTGATGACCGGCCAGTGGGGAAGAGGCGGAGCGGTAAGTGCGCATGGTGCACTGTGTGGGAAGATAGGACCCGAAACGGGAGTTACTATAGAGAGGGGCCGACTGCTGACAGCTGTGTTTTGCAAAATTAGCTAACCATATGAGAGCAGTGGAGGGGGGGGATGTGCAAAGGTGAGCTGCAGTCAGGTGTTGCAGAGGTAAATTGAGTCAGGTGAGTTGCAGACAGGGTGCATAGGTGAGCCAAGTTGCAACCCATCTTTGCACCCCCCAGCCACAGCTCAGCTCTGCATTCCCCGTCTGCAACTCACCCCTTTACCCTGTCTATGGCTCATACCTGCACCCTGTCTGAAACTCACCTGTCAAGTCACCCCTGCAACACCTGACTGCAGCTCACAACTGTCATCAGTTGGCCCTCTCCATAGTAACCTTCATCCACAACTGCCTGCAGCTCACCTCTGCACCCCCTGTCCACACCTTGACATTAAAAAAATAGGACCTACCCCGAAAATAAGACCTAGTATGTTTTTTTTTTTACCCCAAAAAAATATAAGACAGTGTCTTATTTTCGGGGAAACATGGTATATACTGCAAAAGTTAGACAATCTGAACTAAGCTCTTGTAGTAATACAACACATTTCTGAAATATTAATGTATTTAAATTTAGGTAATCTCTGACTGGAAAAGGGTTCCTTTACTTTGAATCCTATGTCCAGCAAAAACAGTTTTTCTATTTGTTTTGGATGAACTGGAGAAGTGTTAGAACCACTGTCAAATTTTTACTGCTATCTGGGGCTCTCTGAGTGATTTCATCTTAAAGCGTTACTAAACTCACAACAGTTAAATCAGTCTGTATATGCAGTAAAGCATGCTTGTTATACTAACCTAAGAGGTTAATCCTCTACATTGTGTAAAAAGGATGGTTGATCCTGTCTTCTTTGATCTTCCCCTTCTACTGCTCCAATCCATTTCCTGATAGAACAGAGCCTTGGGGCAAGTTGCATAGGCTCAGTTTGGTGTGTAATGCTAGTTTTTTGGTTTTTTTTTTTTTTGGGAGAGTGCATGTGATCAGCACAGGGCCAATGAGCACTGTCCAGAAAAAGGATCAGGGATCCTGCAGCCTTCATAGAGCAGTCAGAACTGAAAGAAAAACTCCAAGTTTTAACCAGTGCCCTGCTGGACACTGATAGAAGTGACAAGACTGCTCTAACTGCTCATGAGAAAAGGTCTTTAGCAGTTTATATTTACTAAAATAATTTCATTTCCATGTTCTGTGTACTGTGGGAACCAGATAGAGCGAATGCAGGGTCCTGGGTTTAGTAACACTAATTCCTGTCCTGATGACAACAGTTTACCAGATATAAAAAGGTCAGCAGGACAGCAAGATAAGATAAAACTCTGATTCCAAGATAGCAGTAATAAACTGAAATGAGTTCTAATACTTCCATGCAAGTTTTTGGCTCGACACAGACACACTTCTTTAAAGCAATATTTAAAAAAAAAAAAAAACACAAACACTATGACAAACAAATTATTATGAACTGCTAATGAAATATTTTTATTGTTACACAAAATACCATATTAACAGAAGTACTCAGGAAACTGCAGGGTATGCAAACTCTGCATACCCTGAAGACACCGGCAAACTATATAGTGGAAGTCAACGTATTTCAGACTTAGAATTTCCTTTGTTTTCAGTGGGTCAGTTACATTTTAGCAGAGTTACCCTGATGATTAAAAATTGTGGACTGATTATAAGAGACAAAAACAAACCAAAATCCTTTATACTTCGATTGGCCAAAGGTTACCAAAATCCCACATTTATTGGCTTCTAAAAAGAACCTGGCACAGAGGTATGTAGGTAAGAATTGTCTGCCAAGCAATACATTTTGCCAGCCAAAAATTTAGTCCCAAGAAGCAGAAAAGATGAAACTTGCTTCATTTATAATGTAATCCTTAATAGAACTCCAGGTTAAACAAAAACGTTCTGATGGAGGAGCTAATATCTAAATAAAACAATTTTGCTTCCGTTTCTGAAGCTGGGAGGGCTGAAAAATTCTGAATGAACCTATCCCCTTACCAGACAGTCAGTTATGGTTTAAAGTAAACCTATCAGGAGACAGGAAAAAAATGAAAAAAAAAAGGGTCCAGAAACAACAAATCTAAGGAATCAGGAAAACAAAACAACTTTCCTTTATAAAACATCATGAACCAATACTTGGCTTAAATATATTTACATTGACAGGATTGGAGGAGAGGAAAAAAAAACCCACCAAAATACTGACTGCATCAAAAAAAAAAAAAAAGGACGGAGACCCATCCTTGTGTAAAAATGTAGAAAAAAGAAAACAAAACAGATGTCTTATTTTGTCTATGGTGGTTTTCATCTTATTCCTGGCTGGTGAGAAAAAGCCTATGTGCAAGGATTTGGCACTGGTAGAAGGAAACAGCCATGTTTCATAGTCATCTCTGGTGGAATGCAGTAAACAAAGTAATATTGATAAAAGTGAATTACTTTAACATATTATCTTTCTATCTTTCTGTTATTTAAACATAAAAAAATGCACTGGCAGTAGATAACTATGGTGCCATGAAAAAAATAATGTTTCCAAGAAAAATGTTTTTAGAAAGTTTAAAAGGATGTAATATGCGGCATGTTATTGTCACTCAGCTCACAAATGAGAGCATAGCCGACACATAGGGTACAATTCTCCATCTCAAAAAAAAAAAAAAAAAAAAAAAAATTGGGAAAAGGCAAATAGAAGACATGAATAGTTTAGCAGATGTGGGATCAGAAATGTGTATCATTCATCTCTGATTTAAAATTGGGTAAGGTGTGCTCAGATCTGAAGAGTCATTTAGAGATGACCACACCACTTCATTCAGTGCATTCATTAGTTAAGAGGAGGCCATATCTGGAAGACAAAAGAAAAATAAGATCACCTACCATAATAAATGTCAAACATAAAGAGAAAAAAAAAAAAAATCTGTCTGTATGTCATTTTAGCTATATAGTTTTGTCTCTATGTATATATTTCTTTGATGGAACTCCAAATAGCAGTAGAATATCAACAGGATTGTAACCATTCCATACTTCATCCAAAACCAAAAGAAGAAAAAAAAAAAAAAAAAAAAAATTGGCTGGACCCGCACTTTAATTACTTATTTAAACTGTGGATCTACATAAACAACTTCCACTCATGACTGAGTATGAGGCAGTTTCACCTATGATGCCGTTATAATTGGCTGGACCAGCACTGTCAGATTCTGTTAGAGATTTGAGCTTGCAGTTTGCTGACAGTGAGGTAGTGTGTGATTTTTTTCATGAGAAACATTTCATACACATATCTACCAAATAACATTTGCATTATTTATAAAATAGTCCTTCACACAGCAATTGTTGGCAAAATGTTTTTTTTTTCCTTTTTAAAAAAGCAGACTAAAAACAGAGCAGAAATTACGTTAATCTACTAAACTAAAAAAGTTACTGACAACGCAATAGGTATTTTACTGACCTTAAAATGGTTATGCCTGCACATCAACTAGTTCTGGAGGCATCGGAGACTTAGGATGTTTGCTTTCAAAGTGCTGCTTGAACGTTTTAGGGTCTGGCATCTGTGTCTAAATTTGAATGAAGATACATTTAAAATGGAAAACCAATAAAAAGAAATGATAGCACCAATACAACAAATTACTGTGTTCCCTTTAAAAAGGGCCCCTTCACACTAGAACGTGGAGCTGGAAACCTGCGTTTCTAGCGCCGCATTCAAAATGCACCGCAGATGCGATTTGCAGCGGATGTCAATAAGTTAACACTCCAAACTCAGGTCACAAACTTGCACTTTTGTACCATGCAGTTCATTTGCAGTGCATGCACTACTTTTGGTGCAGTGTGTTTTCAGCCAATTCAAGATGAATGGGCTGAAATCGCACTGCACAAAACTGCATGTGATTCGCACAGGAATGCACAGTGCCTTCCCTCAAAAGTTTCATTCAGATGGGCCAAAAAGCACATAAGAAAGTCGTCTATCATTATGACATACACTAAATTAGAAGAAAAGGTAATGTCTAAATCAGGGGTCCTCAAACTCTTTAAACAGGGGGCCAGTTCACTGTCCATCAGACCGTTGGAGGGCCGGACTATAATTTAAAAAAAAAAAACTATGAACAAATGCGGATTTGTGTGTCTTATGAAGCGAAATATACGGTAAATGCAGGACACCTTGTTGGGTCAGATCTGTGTACAACGTAGAGAGAGAGAGGGGGGGAGGGAGAGGGGGGGGAGAGAGAGAGAGAGGAGGGGGGAGAGAGGGAGGGGGGAGAGAGAGAGAGGGGGGGGGGAGAGAGAGAGGGGGGGGAGAGAGAGAGGGGGGGGAGAGAGAGAGGGGGGGGAGAGAGAGAGAGGGGGGGGAGAGAGAGAGAGGGGGGGGGAGAGAGAGGGGGGGGAGAGAGAGAGGGGGGGGGGAGAGAGAGGGGGGGGGGAGAGAGAGGGGGGGAGAGAGAGAGAGGGGGGGAGGAGAGAGGGGGGGGGAGGAGAGAGAGAGGGGGGGGAGAGAGAGAGGGGGGGAGAGAGGGGGGGGAGAGAGGGGGGGGAGAGAGGGGGGGGAGAGAGGGAGGGAGGGAGGGGGGAGAGAGGGGAGAGAGAGAGGGGGGGGAGAGAGGGGGGGGGAGAGAGGGGGGGAGAGAGGAGGGGGGGAGAGAGGGGGGGGAGAGGGGGGGGGAGAGAGAGGGGGGGAGAGAGAGGAGGGGGAGAGAGGGGAGAGAGTGGGAGAGAGGGAGGGGGGAGGGAGAGAAAGGGGAGGGGGGAGGGAGAGAAAGGGGAGGGGGGAGGGAGAGAAAGGGGAGGGGGAGGGAGAGAAAGGGGAGGGGGAGGGAGAGAAAGGGGAGGGGGAGGGAGAGAAAGGGGAGGGGGAGGGAGAGAAAGGGGAGGGGGGAGGGAGAGAAAGGGGGGGAGAGGGGGGAAGGGGAGAGAGGGGAGGGGGAAGAGAGGGGGGAGGGAGAGGAGGGAGGGGGAGAGGAGGGAGGGGGAGAGGAGGGAGGGGGAGGGGGAGAGAGGGGAGGGGGGGAGAGAGGAGGGGGAGGAGGGAGGGGGGGAGAGAGAGGGGGGGAGAGAGAGGGGGGGAGAGAGAGGGGGGGAGAGAGAGGGGGGGAGAGAGAGGGGGGGAGAGAGGGGGGGGAGAGAGAGGGGGGAGAGAGAGGGGGGAGAGAGAGGGGGGAGGGGGAAAGAGAGGGGGGAGAGAGAGAGGAGGGAGGGGGCCGTGACGGTTGCATGCACTGATCAGAATAGATGGCTGGCTGGCTGCAGAGAGGCCAGGTGAGTGGTGCAGGTTCATAAGCCGGGCCGACCTTCCCGTTCTAGAATTGCTGATCCCGCCCCCCTGCCTCCCGCCCAAGCCCTGCCAAGCTCTCCCGACCTGCTAAACCCTGGTCCCTTGCCTCGTGGCAGATACGCCCCTGCCCGGCGGGCCGGATAAATGGCCGCATGTGGCCCGCGGGCCGTAGTTTGAGGACCCCTGGTCTAAATGAAATCGCACCTCTATCACTGCTTTATTAATCTTATGTTGCTTAATGGTACATAAAAGTTGCCCCCACTCCTCCAAAAAAAAAAAAAAAATCCCTATTACGTTTCTCTTTGGTCATGTGAATGTTACCCTCAAAGCTGGTTCTGTTAGTGAGTGGCGGTGCAATCTTTGGACACACCACTGTTGGAGCCAAACAGAATAACCACGTATGTGCACTAGAGAAGGCCTTCAGGCATACCCAGAGAACATATCTAATAACTAATAACTAGTGCAGCTTTCAGGTGCCAACAATAATTTGGGGATTAGCGGTTTCAGTAGCAGTGAACAGCGTTGTTGGCCATGCACTGGAAAATCGAGTTATAAATCAGGGAAATGGCAGGATCACCAAGTAATACATCATTAAAAATACAGAGAATAAAAAAAAAATAAATAGGCATATTATGAATGTCTATATTTGGAATACTAGCAAAAGGTTTTTAAAATATGATAGCCATCAATTTTCTCACTGCAGAAGAGACCTCTCATACACACAAAGCAGTTCAGTGCTGTAGTGTTCTTCCTTTGTCCCAAAACACACAAAGCGGTCAAAGAATTGCAACACCCACATAAGCTACACATGTAATGGTACATCTTTTACAGATGAATGCAGGAGGTCATGCATGTGATCATCTGCAACAAAAGCATCAAATGCCTTCCTCTTGCAAGCCTATCTACTCTCAGAATTACAATGGAAACATGTACCTCTAGGGCAGTTTAACAAAATATCAAAATTTGCAATGCATTTATATATCACACATTTAAATAAAAATAAATATCTCCAGTGAGTTACCAATAACAGTATTTCTAGGATTTCTAGAATAGCAACATGAGAGATGAATGTGTTTCCTGCAGAGAAAAGAACCAAACAGAACAATGAAAAATCCCTCCTACCCCCTCATCTATCAGTTAAGGTAAAAGTAGAATCTCTCCCTCAGTGCACAAGGGAAAAATGAAAAAAACACTTAAAGGGTGGGAAGGAGGCTTGCTGTCCTGGAAGATTTCAAGAAATACTTTACCATTAAAACTCATTGGAGGGTTTCGACAATCATCTTCCAGGACAGCAATGTGTGGGGAAAGCCAAGTGACAGAAGCCTACCCCAGGGTAGGATCTTTCTGCTAAATGCCAGGTCTTGTGCAAGAGTCGCCACTCTATAGTGGGTGGGGAACGTATCCTAACTTGACCAAAAGGCTGCTTCACAGATCTGTTCCTCTGAAGTGCCTATTTTTTCTGGCCGTAATGTTGTTAAGTATTTCAGTAGAATGTGACTTTAGTGAAGGCGGCATCTGAAACTTGTCTTTATATACACAAAAATAATCTGCTTAAAATTACCTGGAAACTGTACATTTTGGGGCCTGTAAGTCCTTTTTAGGGACAATAAAAATTAGAAGATGGTTTGAGCTTCAAAAAAAAAAAAAAAAAAAAAAAAACTTTTGTGATATTTAGATTTTTTCCTAAGACATCTACGTACATTCAGGCACTAGAAGGTTTTTTTTTACCTTTTGCCACAAAAGGAAGGCAGCACAATGTTCTGTGAATTCTGTGAAACACCATAGCTAAAATTAGCAAAGGCATCAAACCTGGTCTTAGCATAACTTTACGTGGGAAAATTGTAAGGTAGGACTGACTGGCATGGCTTAAAGATCCCCTATGCTTCTGGATGTCAGAAAGGCTAAAAAAAAAACAAAACAGTTAACTTTTTTGTTAACCAGGCCAATTTTAACATTTCACACATACATGTAAAAATCTGCATTTTTTGCTAGATAATTACTTAGAATCCTCAAACAATATAAATTTGCAGAAAGAAAAGTCCCTGGATAATAAAATGGTGTGAAGCTGTGGAGTGGCAACAAAATATGGTACCTGAAAAATTCCATAAGCGTTGCTTTAAAAGCCTTTACAGGTTACCAGTTTATAGTTGCACAGGAGACTTGTGAACTGTTCTATGATCACTACAACTCCAATAGTCCAGGTCCAAAGCCCATCTTAAGAGTGAGCAAGAGAGGGTGGCTATGTTTTCAGATACAGTGGGACCATGGAGAACAAGCATATCCACCCTAAAACAGAAAGTTGGATCACAACAGCAAAAAAAAACAAAAAACTGAATCTGGAGATTTGGAGGAGGCTGAAAACAATAGAAAGTACTTTTTTGAGTCAAGAATACATGCTTGAATTTGATTATTTTTTGAAACCAGAGTTTAGTGTCACTTTAGGGTCCTTAGACAAATTCCAAGGAAGAATAATCATCTGCCATTACCCATGGCAAACGTTACTGAGGCAGCTTGGGCAGAACTACTGCGTTCTGCCAGCTGTAACCACAAACCTAAAAGGCAGACTTGAACAGGAAGACAAACTATTAAATCTATTATTTATTTATCAGAGTTTGTCAAATACACTGCTCAAAAAAATGAAAGGAACACTTTGAAAACACATCAGATCTCAATGGGGAAATATATCATGCTGGATATCTATACGGATATGGACTGGGTAGTGTGTTAGGAACGTAAAGATGCCCCATCGTTTGATGGAAATGAAAATTATCAACCTACAGAGGACTGAAATCAAAGACACCCCGAAAATCAAAGTGAAAAAATGATACAGCAGGCTAGTCCAATTTGCTGAAATTTCATTGCAGCAACTCAAAATGGTACTCAGTAGGTTGTATGGCCCCCACGTGCTTGTATGCATGCCTGACGTTGGGGCATGCTCCTAATGAGACGACAGATGGTGTCCTGAGGCATTTCCTACCAGATCTGGACCAGGGCATCACTGAGCTCCTGGACAGTCTGAGGTGCAACCTGGCGGCGTCGGATCGACCGAAACATGATATCCCAGAGGTGTTCTATTGGATTTAGGTCAGGCGAGCGTGGGGCCATTCAATGGTATCAATTGCTACATCCTCTAGGAACTGAATGTATACTCTTGCCACATGAGACTGGGCATTGTCGTGCACCAGGAGGAACCCAGGACCCACTGCACCAGTGTAGGGTCTCACAATCCATCCAAAGATTTCATTCTGATACCTAATGGCAGTCAGGGTGCCATTGTCTAGCCTGTAGAGGTCTGTGCATCCCTCCATGGATATGCCTCCCCAGACCATCACTCGCCTACCACCAAAACAGTCATGCTGAACAATGTTACAGGCAGCATAACGTTCTCCATGGCTTCTCCAGACCCTTTCACATCTGTCACATGTGCTCAGGTGAACCCGCTCTGTGTGAAAAAGCACAGGGCACCAGTGGTGGACCTGCCAATTCTGGTGTTCAATGGCAAATCGAGCTCTATGGTGACAGGCAGAGAGCATAGGGCCCACTAAAGGACGTCAGGCATTCAGGCCACCCTCATGAAGTCTGTTTCTGATTGTCTGCTCAAAGACATTCACATCAGTGGCCTGCTGAAGGTAATTTTGTAGGGCTCTGGCAGTGCTCATCCTGTTCCTCTTTGCACAAAAGAGCAGATACTGGTCCTGCTGATGGCTTAAGGACCTTCTATGGCCCTGTCCAGCTCTCCTAGAGTAACTGCCTGTCTCCTGGAATCTCCTCCATGCTCTTGAGACCTTCTGGCAATAACACGTATTGATGTGCCATCCTGGAGGAGTTGGACTGCTTGTGCAACCTCTTTAGGGTCCAGGTTTCGCCTCATACTATCAGTAGTAACTCTGACCCTAGCCAAATGCAAAACTAGTGAAAAACAGTCAGAAAAGTTGAGTAGGGAAAAAAAAAGTGGCCTCCACCTGTAAAACCATTCCTGTTTTGGGGATTGTCTGATTGTTGCCCATCTAGTTCCCCTGTTAATTTCATTAACACCAAAGCAACTGAAACTGATGAACAACCTCCTCTGCTACTTAACTAACTAGCTCAATATCCCAGGAGTTTATTTTACTTGATACTACACTGATTAAAAAGGGTTTCTCTATTTTTTTTTGAGCAGTGTAGAAATGCTGAAGTGATCAAATTAATGTTAGTATTGAAACATTTATCAAGCCCAAGAGTTTCATGATCTCTCAGAGTGACCACTGATGCCAAAGTGACTTATTGGTTTGACATCCTGATCTTGAACAACTCAGCAGTCCAAAAGATTTTTCTGCTAGGACAGTTAATTTAACAGCCCAAGGAAAGTGTTCTTTGGGCTGAGAGTAGTAGGGGTTTTTTTCTGTTGACCAGCCATCCCAGCTTTGTCAAGGTGAAGAGGACACTTTGTAGGTCCTGTATGACTTTTTCATCTGACAGTGCATAGAGGAGAATGCCCTCCCAAGTATAGAATGAGAGAAATTTCCTGAAGACAAAGGTGGGACATAAATTTCCATAGAATCTTGATGAAGATTCTGAGGGCTGCATACACACATCAAGGCACAAACCTGCCAGTGCCAAGTCCCCCACTATATCAAAAGTACAAAAATCTGGAACATTTTGTACACTAGGTGAATCAGGACATGCCTGTATGCATTCTGTAGATCCAAAGTGGTCATGAAACCATCCTTGAGGAGGATTTTGTGCACTGTGGTAAATATTTTCCATCTTTATATTTTTTGTACTCCAAGAACTTGTTCAATACCTTCAAATTCATTCAGCATTTTCCTGAAACACATCAGAGTAGGATCTTGTTCTCTGGTACTGGAATAATGACTCTGCTGAAGGTATCTATGCAGTCTTTCAGGTCAGCTGCCTTTGTGTCTTTCAGAGAGCTTGTAAAGAAAAACGAGGGGGGGGGGGGGGATGGAAATTACATCCTTGTTGGGACTGACTTTGTGAGCTTGTTTTTTCTATTCCAGTAAATTTTTATTCTTTTCCACAGACCTGCATAAGATAGTATTTACCAAAGCCAAAGAGTAAGATACCATCAAAAAGGGATCCTGCACAACTCTTGACAACTCCTGCACAACTTTGAACGTACGCTTCTATTCTAATACTTCAGCCCGATAGTTCTTCTACCAGAATTCAATATTGCAACTGATCTAGTTAAGGCCCTAAAAGACTCTACTGCCACATCAACCAAGAAAACAACTGCATTTTCGACTGACAGAAAAATTAAGAATCTGTTCAGCTGGAGCAGTTTGGGAAACATGCTGTGATACACAATCCATCTACATTTCTGGTAATGCAAGTCCACCCAAGGCAGTGGCCATTACAGAAGTGTTAGCATCCTAGGCCACTCTCAGCAGCACATCAGCTTTGTTGTCCATTGAATACTTACATTCTTAGAGACCTGCAACAATACAACATCTAATTTATTAAAGATAATCTTTTCCAAGACCTAAAGTGAATTATCTTCTCTGGCCCTTTCCATTCACTTAGAATAGGATATTTAAGAGGTTGATGAAAAAGAAAAAAAAACAATATTCCCTGCTGTCCTTCAGAACTCTGTACACTCTATCCTGCCCCAAAATAACCTGAGGAGGGTCTGGGATATGTTCTGTTATAAGGCTTGTAACAAATGTTCCATCTCATCCAAAGCGAATAAATATAGCCTCTTCTACATCATGATTAGTGCCTTTAGCCTCTCATTCCTCCATTAACCCTTTCACTGCCAGAGCCGTTTCTGCATTCTAAAAATCATTTTAGGCTTAAAGATAAGTTAAAAACAAACATTTTCTTAAGGCAAAAGCCCTAGAGAATAAAATAGTAGTAGTCCTATTTATTTTATTTCACATGACATTAGCACAACGGTTTATGAAATGTAAAATTTCTGTAAAAAATAAACTGAAAATAGTAGGGCAATATATTACCCATTTTTTGTTACAATAATACAAAATATTAGGTTGTGCCAAGTAAATAGATACACAAAATGTCAAAGCTTATAATTGCATGTACCCCCAACATGGCACAAACTTCAGATACCCTAAATTTTCTTGAGGTGATGCTTTAAAAGTCAGGTCATCAGTTTAGAGTTAATCGTGAATAATGGCCTTGTATTACCCTCACTCCGCCATACGTGGCGATATGCAACGTGTATTGCACTCAACATTTTTCATCACATCAGAGACAAAACGTCCTCTATGTGATGACTTTGGGTTTTGGTGACAGGTTCTCTTACTGAAAGTAACACCAGATCCTAAAAGTGATGCTTTATACGTCATTAGCAGGAAGGAGACATCAGTGAAAGGAGGTTCGCTGATCCACCTCCCCTTTACCCGCCAACATCCCTCATGCTGGTCCTGGGTACGCTGATGGGTACGTGGAGCCTGAGAAACATGGCAGGAGTGGGCTGGTGGGGCGACTGGCAGTTACGGGAGTGTGTGGAAGCGACTGTGTGAGTGCACAGCTGCCTTTTCGCTAGCAGCCAGTTTGTCATATTTACAAACCACTTTGTGTAAGGCCAGTCAGTTTTTCAGGGGGACCCAATAGGACCATCCATAGCTCTCTATAGAGCGGCTGGTGTCAGCAGTCATGCGTCTGCTGACAACTTCCATTAACCAATCCGATCCTGTACACTAAAAACAGATGAATGGGGATCCATTCCCCATCCATCCGGTGGATCGGATGACAGTCGGGTGGAAACAGACAGGCGATCCATTTCCATCCGACCATCCCATAGAAGACAGCAGGCTGTGTTTGTGTCCACTGTGCAGTAGCAGAGCGAACACAGACCTTTCATTCACTTGCTCAGCGGGGATCAGCAAAGAAATCCCCCCCGCTGAGCAAACAGATCCGCCCCGTTTGAAAGTGGCCTGAAACTCCCTGCCTTTGGGGAGGGGGGGGGAGAAATCAGACTTTTTTTTCCTGTTTTACACAGAAAAAAAATTAGCATTTTTTTGTAACCACTTGCCAACTGGGCACTTTCACCCCCAGCCTGACCAGTCCAATTTTCAGCTTTCAGAGCAGTCACACTTTAAATGGCAATTGCGTGGTTATGCAAAACTGTACCCAAACAAAATTGTTGTTTGTTTGAGAAAAAGAGCTTTCTTTTGGTGGCATTTAATCACCACTGGGGTTTTTAATTTTTTGCTAAACAAATGAAAAAAGACTGAAAATTTTAGAGAAAACAAAAAAACGTTTCTTAGATTCTGTTATAAGGTTTTGTAAGGAAGTGATTTTTTTTCCTTCACAGATGTGCGCTGATAAGGCTGAACTGATGGGCACTGATGAGGCAGCACTTATTAAGAGGCACTAACATTCATCACTGATAGCAAGCACTGACGGGCACTCAACCAGCACTGACGAACACCGAAAAGTGGCACCGATGGGGCAGCACTGATTATCAGTGTAGATGTCCTCTCTTTAGATCACTTACAGGCTCTCCTCATGCGCTGTCAATGTGAGGCGAGGACTGCCGACAACCAGCATTTCCTGTTTACAGTGTGATCAGTTGTGATTGGACACAGGTGATCACATAACAAAGGGCCACTCTTATTGGCCATTTACCACGATCTGTGATCAGCTGTGTCCAAAGGATCACAGATTATGCCCGAAGCGTGCCCCATGAGGGTGCGTGGGAAGGTGGGGGAGTGGTTCTGGGTGGACGCCCTCCCAGAACTAGCCGACCGTGCAGTAGCCGTCTTTTGGCTATAGCGTGGTCGACAAGTGGTTAAACAGGAGCCTGCAATGCATTGCACCCATGATAAGTTGATCATGATGTCAGGCTCCAGTAAACTCTTCCAACTCTCTGCCCAAACCTCTGCACAGGCTGTCAGTTACAGGGCTGGAAGAAGATTAAATGGACTATAGCCTGGTTCACACCTGTGCATTGCGCTTTTTGTCCATTTTGCAGTGTGTTTTTGCATGCGCATTTTTACCAAGCCTTTTGTTTTCGTTAAAGTGGAAATGTTTTTTTACTGGGCAGAATAAAAACGCAGAATGCAGCAAAAATGCACTACTTGCATTTCAGCAGTGTGTCCATTGAACTGTATTGTAGCAAAAAAAAAAAAAAGTCCCTGGCCCTTTCCAAAAATGCAGCAGCTCAAAAATGCATAGATGTGAACATGTCCCATAGGAAACCATGTTAAGTGGACTGTAGTGAGTTCCTACAAAAAGCATTAGTGTAAACCAGGCCTATAAGTGTGCTGATTACCATACTCTTAATCCACTGAGAATTAGGTCCTTCTGCCGCAGTGTCAGATAGGACCTGTAGTATTCATTAACAGATCCCTGTGAATGAATGACACGGCTGTGTGAGTGGTGCCCAAACAGCAGATGCAGGGGAAAAGAAACACTGGCCGCTGTCACACGGTGAGGAGCTGATTGGGGCTGGCACAGGAAGCATTTGGACCAAGTTGCACTGTAAATATAGGTGTAACATGGTGCAAAAGGTGAACTTATCCTTTAAACCCTCAGGAGGAAAACTTTCCATTTGCTTCCTCTTTCTGAGCAACTAATGCTCTAAAAACCGGAGGGTAAATACCATCTCCATCCTCATAGTTTAAACAAAATCTTTCATTAACCCCTTGACACCGACGTAACAAATATGCGGCCTCACAGAACTGGGCTTTTTTCCATGGGGCCGCATATTTGCGTACCTGTCTTTGTGCTGGGAGCACGTCGCACGGTACACTCCCAGCACAAAGACCACGGTGTCACTGAGAGCACCGGATCCCGTTCTAACGATCGGGACACAGGACTCCTGATTCCAGGTCACATGATCGCTGTGATAGCCTCTGTTTGGCTATCACAGTGATCAGTCACTGTACAGCCCGACCCCCTTTTTTTCTCTCTGTGAATGGAGGAGAGAGATACATTGTATCTCTCTAACTCCTGGCATAGAGGGGAAAAAAAGAAATTTGTTAAAAAAAAAATAAAAAGATAAATATTAAAAAATAAAAATACCTAGATCAAGGTTTGATCTAGTTCAGTACCAGGGTTAGTGCTTGGTCAAGGTCAAGATTTAAAAAAAAAAAAAAAAAAAAAAAAAAAAAAATTTGGTGTCAGTGTGTTTTAGGAAAAAAAAAAAAAAAAAAAAACACAATCAAAATGTGCACTATTGTTTCTGGGCTGTAGTATGGGTATATATGGTATCGCTGCGATTGTCAAGAGCTGGAGAATTTATTTTGGATTGTTCTTTGGTGTTAGGTTATGGTAGTAACAAAAAACACACAGCTAAATAAAAACAAAAGATTTTTTTTTTACTATTTTGGGCCAGTTCTCCTTTGATAATAAAAAAAAAAAAATCAGGAGATATCCTTTACCATTTACCACCAAATGAAAGCCCAATTTGTCCTGAAAAAAACGCGGTATAATCCACCGGGATGTACAAAGTAGTTGTGATATGTACGGTTTTACTAACACCTGTCAACGTTGCAAAAATGTGCTTAGGCATTTAGATTTGTTTTACCCGTAGGCGTGAAGGGGTTAAAGTATGCCATCAGCTTCCAATCACAATAGTTACAAAAAGGCTTCATGCCAGATGCAAACATTTTCTCACTGCATTTACCTCAGTGCTTACACAATATGCCCAGTTTTTCTTTTGGCCACAATATTCAGTGGTGGTTTGCCTTCGTCAGCCTCCCTAGGGTCCATGGCTGGGATTGGCTGCCCTCTCTCCATGCTGTGCCAAGCAAGTGTTCCACAGAGGCCAGAAATACCTCATCCAGGACTGGAAGTGATGACGTAGGATCTCACTTTTGTTTTGTACAATAAAATGCTCGGCAAGTCTCCTGGCCACTTACTGGCAGGGAAAAAAAACCACTCAGAACACACCAAAGCTTGGCACTTGCATGTCCCCAGACTGGGGAGGACGGCTACATGGCAATAATGCCTGGGGCTTTGGGATTTAATCCCTCAAAAAAAAAGCAGGGGCATGATGCTGAAAAAAGGCGGCTACCCTCAGGGAAGGCATAAAGGTACCGCAGATCTACACCAAGATGGGGACTGCTGGCCAAACGGTTTGGCGGCTCCTGGATGGCAGGAAACACAATTCAAACTGAGGGACTGTGGGAGGGGTTCTTCACTATTCTGCTTGTGATTCCTGCAGAGGGAGGACCCAATCATTTCTCATGTTGCTGTACAGGAAGATGTTCGGGGAAATATATATTACCCTGCACACAGGACATGTGAAGACTAAAGCTGCCTTTGCGGCAGCCTTCTGATCATTCCCATGTTTCTTCTTTTCAGCTTGCTTCTTGGCATTCTTTTGTTGGGATTGTATCTTCTGCTGTCCCCTTGCCATCCTGCCAGCCCTGTAAAAGCATAGTAAATAATATTACGCACATAAGTAAAGCCTTCA
The DNA here is from genome assembly GCF_062004578.1 of Staurois parvus. NCBI lineage: Eukaryota > Metazoa > Chordata > Amphibia > Anura > Ranidae > Staurois > Staurois parvus. Next base: position 9,879,691 of record NW_028318190.1, on the reverse strand, counting down.
GTATCATATGGTCTGAACTGTTGCAGTACTAATTTATCAACCATTTGCAGACCTTTTTGTCCCCCCTAAAACTCTGAGTGCCAGAGCAACTTTTTTTCCCCAAGACAGACAGGGTTTCAATTTGGGCGTTTCTTTTCCTTGTTTTTTTTTTTTTTTGGGAGAAAATCGTAAAAAGCTTGGAAAAATGTATTTTCCTGTAGTAATCACAACAAAGCATTCATATAATTTGCCTACCATGTGTATTTACTGCAAAACATCAACAAAGTCTGCTTATTAAAATTTCACATTAGGGTGACATGCAATAAAGCAGAATGGTGAAGCTCAAAATGAAACTTAATTTGTTCTACTTTAGGAAAGCTTTACAGTTCTACATTGTGATAAATGCAGTGAAAAAAAAAAAAGGTTTACATAAATTGTTAGACAAGGAAAAAAATTAGCACAACTATTTTTCAAAGGTTTCACAGTGAATGCAAATGCTATTTCTATCATCTCATGACATTGTCGGGACATGCGGAGGGACTATTTTAATTTACACATTTTTTCGTGCATAGCAGAGCCTCTGTCAGAACCTTCAACATCCTCCAGACCACCAAATGTAAGAGATGCCTGGTCCCCTGTCGGCTTCTAGACCACTACCAAACTAAGCTGATCAAAATTTGACTAGACAAAGTTCGATTCATGTCTGGCCCTTGCATTGGAACAGAAATCAATCAACTTTTGTTTAACCACCCTGCCCAATAAAAGCTGCCTGGTCAGTGGCTGCAGCGGTGATCTGTGTATTCTCCCCACTGTCATAATACAATACTGCACATTCACCTCGAATGTGTGGATGGGAGAATTGGTTCAGTGCCAGTGAACAAAAAAAAAAAAAAAAAAAGAGCCATGTATGGCCAGCTTAAAGCGGTATTTAACCCAAATGTAAACATTTAATATGTAGCAGCTTACTAATTCTTAGATGTGATGGCTGCATTTGTTTTCTCTTTTAAGCTTTCTTTCCTTTATATTCATCTGGTGGTCCAACCAGTAAGTCTGTTTTTCAACAGAACAAGCCTACATGTAAATGTAGCATGTAGAATGTTGGGACAAACCATTTACCAATAACGGGTGCTTGCAACGAGCATTCATTCATGTAAAATCCTTATCTCAAAAGGAAAAAACAAAAAAAACTGCTATAACTGATTATAAAGCGTGAGCTGGAGTTTGGCTTCAGTTTGTCAGGGTTTTAAATCTGCTAATATATTTAACACTCCCTTCCCTTCCAAGACTGACAGTGCTGCTGTGTGCTGGGTCTTGTGCTCCTTCCTCCAGAATGGTGTCTCACTAATAATTAAGGTGTGTTACTGGTCGATCACCAGGTGAAACCAGAGGGGGAAAAAAGCCAAAGAAGAGAAAACTAATGCAGCCACCACATCTAATGATTCGTAAGCTGCAATACAATTACATTTTTGATTGTGGGTTTAATATTGTTGTAATTTGCCTAGGGCTAGCACCAAGTGGCCACCAGTTGGTGGTCTAGGCATCTGACCAGCAAGTTTGCTCAGAAAGATGGTGAAGATTTCAAGTGGTTTCAAAGGATTGTTTTTTTTTTTTTAAATAATAGACGTCATACTTAGTTGCTCTGTGCAATAGTTTTGCACAGAGCAGCTCAACCTCCTCTTCTCAGGTCCCCTGCTAGCACTTCTGGCTCCTCCCCCTTGCTGAGTGCCTTCAGACCAAACTGCTTTCTCTGGGGGCACTTGTGCATGCTCGCTCCCGAGCCACCTCTGTGTCTATGGGACACAAAGAACATGGCTCAGTCCTGCCCCCCCCCCCCCACTTCCTCCTCACTGGCTGTGATTAACCGCAACAGGAGACAATGGTTCCTGCTGCTGCGTCTCAGCCAATGAAGAGAGAGAAACACAGGAGAGCCGCTGCTCTTGTGCACATCACTGGATCGGGCTCAAGTAAGTATTAGCAGGGGAGGCTGCGGGGGGGACCTGTACACGGAAGGTTTTTTCACTGTCATGCATAGAAAAAACCCTTCAGCCTTTACAACAATAAATGAGTGGTGGGAAGAGTGAATATAAACCAGTGGTTCACCGTGATTTTTCAAAGAAGCCCGGTGTGGTTTCGTTCAGCAGTCCAGATGCGAATTTTTAAAGTGTATGACACTTTGAATCTGAACCAGACTGAAAATCAGTTTTTTTTTAAAATTGTACTGCGGCTGGCCTGCACATATGAAAGCCGCTTTGGTTCACATGTCAAGCAAATCGGAAGTGGTTCAAAACTAGGGATGCACCGAAATTTCGGTGGCTGAAACGTTTCGTCCAAACACACCTCTTTCAGCCGTTGGCCGAAATAATAAAAAAAAAAAAATAGCACCGATACAGGTGCCGAAAAACCCCTTCCCTCGCCACCGGCCACCTCCGCCGCTTGGTAGTTCTCAGCCTTACCTGAGAAACCATCGATCCCGGCGCTGGGCATAGAGATGAGTGAAGGAAAGATGGCTGTCACTCATCTCTAAGCCCTTGGAGGACCTGAGCGATGTCACTTCCTGTTCCGGCCATTTTGTTTTTAATTTAAACACTAGATCAATGTTTTTCTTTTATCTAATGCTTTACATTGCAGAGGAGAGATGTGGGGTCTTATTGACCTCATATCTCTCCATAAAGAGGACCTGTCACTAATTATTTCTATCGCAAGGGATGCATACTTTCCTTGTGATAAGAATAAAAGTGATTAAAATTTTTTTTTAAAGGGACAGTGCAAAAAAAAAAAAAAAACCCCATAAAAAAAAAAAAAAAAAAAAAAAAAAAATGTTTAAAGTGCCCCCGTCCCCCTGTGCTCGCACGTAGTGGTGAACCCATACATAGGCCATGCCCACATATGTAAACGCTGTTCAAACCGCACACATGAGGTATCACCACAACCGTCAGATGAAGGGCAATAATTTTCGAACTAGACCTCTTCTGTAACGTTATACTGCTAACCTGTAGAAATTTTTAAAGCATCACCCATGGAGATTTTTAAGTAATGCAGTTTCACACCATTCCACAAGTGTGCGCAATTTTAAAGCGTGACATGTTGGGCATCTATTTACTCGCCTTAACATCCGCTTTCATATTTTACAAAAAAATTGGAGTACATATTGTTTTTTTTAATCAGTGTATTTTTTCAAAAAAATATATATTCATTTTTAAAAACTGCGCATTTCGGTTTCGGTTTTTGGCCAAGTTCAATTTACATTTTCGGCACCAGAATTTTCATTTCGATGCACCACTATTCAAAACGCATACAATTTGCATATATGTGAATCAGAACTTATCACATGTAATGCTACTGCAGACGGACTAGAAGAAATGATCAGAGACTGTGCTACAGAAGTGGCTGAAGAATGGACTAATGCAGTAGCAGGTCATCATCAACTGGGGACATGTTACAAGAGACTGCTAGAGATCACCTTTCCTTTCCTAGATTGTAAGCTCGAAAGAGCAGGGCCCTCGATCCCCTCATGTTTTGCATTGTATTGGTATTGTTCTGTCACATGTTCTGTCCCCCTTTGTAATGTACAGCGCTGAGGGAACCATTGGCGCTTTATAAATACTGTATAAAAATAATAATCACTGCTATTAAAGCGGGAGCTCCATGCAAAAGGGGATGTTCCACTTTAAGGCCTTCTCCCCTGCTCCCCATTAAGTTTTGGTACCTTTGGAGAATTGGTGGGAAGATACCCACTCTCATGTGATTGCCTAGGCGATTGGAAGAGGAAGTTGTTCCCCCCCCCCCTTCTTCCCGTAGTCTTCTAGGGCATGTGACAAGTCCCAGAAGACTGTGGGACCATTCACGTGGCGCAGCGCTGCATTCGTGGACACCCAGCTGTGAAGCCACTAGCTGTCACAGCCGGGTGCTCACATTTAATATGTCCGGTGCCAGGTACCCAGGATGGCCAGTGAACCCAGCTGGATCGCAGGACAGGTGAGAGGCTGTTTTTTTTAAAAGTCAGCAGCTAGTTTTTGTAGCTGTTGACTTTTATTTCTTTTTCACCGGAGACTGGAGCTCTGCTTTAATCTCCTCTTTACAAATCACTACTGTGACTCTTGAGGTTCTCGTCTATATTACAAACACCAAACAGCTATAAGTGGCCCGGGGGCTTCAGGATTCACGAATTCTATACAGGAACACATTTTCTCCACTCTGCTTTGTACATATACATTATATTGTCAAAAGTATTGGGACACCCCTCAGGGGTGTGGAAATTTTTGAAAAAACTACTTGTCCAGGGACTACATCGGTGCCCCAATCTACTTGTCCCCCATGACAAGCTACTTGTCCAGATAAAAAAATAAATACATTTTAAACAAAACTATTTAAATCGGAGGTGATATTAGGAGTTTGAAGCTTTTAAAAACAAAAAGGGGCTTTATGGCGACTTAAAACATTTAATATTTTTAACATTGTACTGTTTATCTCCTCCTCCCTCCCTGCCTCTCTCTAGCACTGCACCCGAGGACTAGCAGGAAGGGGAGAGCCCTTGCAATGTAATGAGCACAAATTGGTTGCCCAATCGACCAAGGTGGGTCAAGGCTTATCCTTTATTCCTTTTGCTGCCAGAGCCGTTTTTGCATTTTTTGCACAAGTTTAAAATATAATTTAGGCCTGAAGATTACATAAAACCCCCAAACATATATTTTCTGAAAGCAGAGACCCTAGAGAATAAAATAGTGGTAGTTCCAATTTTTTATGTCCCATAATATTACTGCAAAATTGGTTAATTTTAGGGCACAAAAAAATTACCTGATTTTTTTGTAAAATAGAAAAGATCAGGCTGCACAGAGTAAATAGATATCCAACTTGTCAAACCTTAAATTTGTGTGCGCTCGTGAAATGGCGACGAACTTCAGTACCCTATATTTTCTATAGGTGACACTTTTAAAGCTCCTTATAGGTCATTAGCGTTATGGAGGAGGTCTGGTGCTAGAATTATTGCTCTCATTCTGGTGTGCGCGGCAATAAGTGACATGTGTATCGCAATCAACGTTTTCATACGCAAGCTCCCCAGCGTGTGCTTTTACGTTTGTACATTTGGAGGGCCTCAATTTTTTTTGGTAGGGGGATGGCATGTGCTTGGGTGTAACTTTCATTTTTTTTTTTCTCATCACATAGGGGACAAAGTCTCCTATGTGATGATTTTTTGGTGACAGGTTCTCTTTATTGAGGCATCAAGGGTCTTCTTTGTGCTCCACTGAATGTAATGTGGTGCACTGTGTGGAAGCAGTTCGAATGCTTCCACCTGACAGGTGAGCCCACTGCTTGCCCGCAGCGGGGCTAAAGGTAGAAGAAAAAAAAACTACCTGACTGGTGCCCAAAACTTTATGTCCCGGGCGTCGGGCGATAGCAATCGAACATCCGACCCCTCCAAATCATTGGATTCAGGTGTTCCAATCACCTCCATGGCCACAGGTGTATAAAATCAAGCACCTAGGCATGCAGACTGCTTCTACAAACATTTGTGAAAGAATGGGTCGCTCTCAGGATCTCAGTGAATTCAAGTGTGGTACTGTGATAGGTTGCCACCTGTGCAAGAAGCCCATCTGTGAAATTTCCTTGCTACTAAATATTCCATGGTCAACTATCAGTGGTATTGTAACAAAGTGGAAGCAACTGGGAACAACAACTCAGCCACGAAGTGGTAGGCCATGTAAAATTACAGATCGGGATCAGCACATGCTGAAGCGCACAGTGCGCAATGGTCAACAACTGTCTGCAGAGTCAATAGCTAAAAACCTCCAAACTTCATGTGGCCTTCAGATTAGCACAACAGTGTGTAGAGAACTTCATGGAATGGGTTTCCGTGACCGAGCAGCTGGATCCAGGCCTTACATCACAAAATGCAATGCAAAGTGTCGGATGCAGTGGTGTAAAGCACGCCGCCACTGAACTCTAGAGCAGTGGAGACGTGTTCTCTAAAGTGACGAATCACGCTTCTCTGTCTGGCAATCCGATGGATGTGTCTGGGTTTGGCGGTTGCCAGGAGAATGGTACTTGCTTGACTGCATTGTGCCAAGGGTAAAGTTTGGTGGAGGGGGGATTATGATGTGGGGTTGTTTTTCAGGGGTTGGGCTTGGCCCCTTAGTTCCAGTGAAGGGAACTCTTAAGGCGTCAGCATACCAAGACATTTTGGACAATTTCATGCTCCCAACTTTATGGAACAGTTTGAGGACGGACCCTTCCTGTTCTAACATGACTGCGCACCAGTGTACAAAGCAAGGTCCATAAAGACATGGCGAGTTTGGGGTGGAGGAACTTGACTGGCCTACACAGAGTCCTGACCTAAACACGACAGAACACCTTTGGGATGAATTAGAGCGGAGACTGCGAGCCAGGCCTTCTCGTCAAACATTCCCATAAACACACTCCTAAACCTTGTGGACAGCCTTCCCAGAAGAGTTGAAGCTGTTTCGGCTGCAAAGGTTTGGCCAACTCAATATTGAACCCTACGGACTAAGACTGGGAAGCCTTTAAAGTTCATGTGCGTGTAAAGTCAGGAGCCCCAATACTATTGGCAACATATATCTATATGGATCTATGTAATCCAGAAAACCCCTGGTCCTCAGCTGTATTATCTCAATCCCTGGCAATTTGATTTAGTTCTATACTTTAGCCCTGATTAACCCCTTCCCGCCCGCGCCTCCCAGCCCTTTAAGAGTTTCAGAAGCCGGGAGGTGGGGAGGCGTTTAGGGATCATGTGACCGCCGTGGCGCGTCGTCACGGCGGTCACATGTTCGGGAAAGGTCCCGATCGATAGAGCAGACCGGGACCTTTCCGTGAGTAGCAGACGTGTGCTGGGAGCGCGCCCTCTCAGCACGTTTTTTGTTAATCGTATGCAAATGTGCGGCCGCTCGGCGTCTAGGCCCAGACGCCGAGAGGCCGCACATTTGTGCGCGGCCAGTGTGAAGAGGTTAAAGCGGTAGTAAACCACGTCCTTAAAAAATCCCCTGCAAAGTAAAGACAAAATGTGCATCATGCATGGCATACTAGCACATTATGTAAACTTTACCAGAAAATTAAGCCCTCCAGCAGCACAAAGTCACTGCTGTAGAGGCTTCCATCTTCAACTGTGGGTTCGCGAGCTCCGGTCATCTGTCTGGCAAAACAATGTCACTCCCACGCATCTGCATGGGAATCTCTGGACATGGCACAGTGCTCTGAAGGACCGACACGGGAACGCCACTTCTTCAGAGTGCATGCACCGGCTGTAGTAAACCCTACATGGGGCACCTTAGGAGATATTCCTTCTACCTACAGGTTACCTTTATTATACACTTACCTGGAGGTGTAAAGGAACCGAGTGGGATCACTAACACTTCAACAGTATCGGTCGTACTTTGTTATAGAGCAGTCACAGAGCTGGCAGGGTTTAGTGCTGGGCACCACAACTTGTCTGGCCATACATGAGCACATGGCTGTCTTCTGAGCCCCGAGCAGAGCACAGTGCTTCCCCCGGGGTATAGCATGTCTCTGTATGACCATGGCAACGTTCTGACGACACCCTACTGCTAACAGTAGCATCTATTAGCCCAGCTGGTATTCCCTCCATGTTGTCCGCCCAGACTCCGCTTTCCCCCGGTACCAACCCTCGCAGCTCGTTACATACCTCTCTTCCTCCTCAAGACACCACCAGGCCGCACCCAACTCCTAACTCCTCTCCTATCACGATAATTCAGTCACGCGGTGTCGCGACCCACAGGCGGCACTCACATCCGGGACTTTCCGGCTTCTTCCAGTTTCGCCATTACGTCACTTCCTCGCTAGGACGAGAAAGAGTGCTGCTAGGCAACAGTCACCATAGAGTTGATGCGTGTAATAGAGGGAAAGGGAGCTGTGCCCAGGAAAAGGCTCAGTGGGAGTCTTTTGCCACAAGAAACACAAATTAAAGAGACCAGATTTATGCAAAACAAATATAAGAAAAGTTTACTACATTAACTTATTTAACCAATTACCCTCTTCATGACCAGGCAATTTTTTGCTATTTGGCACTGCGCTACTTTACCTGACACCTGCACGGTCATGCAACACTACCTAAATAAAATTTTTTTTTTTTTTTTATTACACAAAGTTTTCTTTGGTGGTATTTCATCACCACTGGGTTTTTCTTCTTTTATGATGGGCACTGAAGAGGTGGCACAAATTTGCAGCACTGATGAGGTGGCACGCATAGGCAGCACTGATGAGGTGGCACAAATTTGCAGCACTGATGGGCACCGATGAGGTGGCATGGATAGGCAGCACTGATGAGGTGGCACTAGTGGGCATTGATGAGGAGGGACTGATGATGCTGCACTGATATGCAGCAATGATGGTCACTGATAGGCGGCACAGATTGGCGACACTGATGGACGCAACTGCTGAGCAGCACTGATGGGTGGCACTGCTGGGAGGCACTGATCATCAGTGCCCTGATGATCTGTTCAGATGTCCTCTGTGTCATTTACCAGTTATTGCCAGTACTTTCCTCACAATGTGACAGCATGAGGAAAGTGCTGCCGATAACCGGCAACTGTGTTTACTTTGTGATCTGCTGTGTCATTGCACACAGCTGGTCACGTGGTAAAAGTCCGTTGTGATTGGCCTTTTACCTCAGCATATGATCAGCTGTGGCTGTAGGACAATGAGATCACGGAGATCGTCGGGAACAAGGGAGGGCACGTTCTGGGAGGACATCATGTGACACCCTTCCAGAACTGGACAACCATGCTGTAGCCATCATTCGGCTATAGCGCGGTTAGTAAGTGGTTAAATTAAAGAAAAGAGGGGAAAAAATGATCCGGAACATGTGAAAACGCATCCAGAACGTATCTGGAATGCGTTTCTATGGTGTGAACCGGCCCTAAAACATATTCAATAATAAAAATGTTTTAAAAAACATCTTCATAAATGTAGGCCAATATGTATTCTGCTACAAGTCTTTGGTAAAAAAAAAATCTCAGTAAGTGTATACTGATTGGTTTGCACAAAAGTTATAGCGTCTAACAACTTATAGCGGGGACTGTGATAGTATAGCTATGTGACGCTGACTGACATTTTGTGGGAACCAGTGACACTAATACAGTGATCAGTGCTAATAATATACATTGGCACTGTACTAATGACACTAGCTGGAAAGGAGTTAACATCTGGGGGCAATCAAAGGGTTACCTGTGTGCCTAACAGTGCTTGGTTCATCCACTGTGTGCTGTTTTTACTAAGGAATGCACCCATTTTTATCTCCTGCTTTGCAGGGAAACAAAAACCAGGACATCCCTGATGACAGGACACAGCTCTGTGTTGTTTACATTCAAATCAGCTTCTAGGTTCACCTTCTTGAGGATACATGCACACTGGAACACCCCTAGACAATAAGTCATACCGATGCAATTTCAGGTGCGATTTGGGAATTGAAATTGCACCTGAAATCGCATCTAGTGAATGTCATTTTCTTAACATTCGCGATTTGCTGCAGAGCAATTTCCAAAGTAGTTCTTGCATTACTTTTTCTGCAGTTTTGTTGCAATTTCACATAGAATATAATAGAAATCGCACTGCAAATTGCAAGAAATCATTGAAAATCTTCACAAGCAGCAATAAAGTCTTCAGAAATTGTCCTGAAATTGAACACAAATTTTTTGATTTTAAATTGTAGTGGAGTGACCAGTGACTAACAGCAGAAAAACGCTAAACGAAGGAAAAACACATGTAAACACAGTACCGTGTTTAGTGCTTGCACTTTTATTCATTTCATTAGCCAGAGAGCTTGTCATTGAAATGAATAAACACCCAAATGCTAAACGCGGCTAGTGCTTAGGTGCATTTAGGGCCAGTTCACACCATGCCCACATCAAAATCGCACAGGAACATGCTATGCATTCATGTATAGTTCAAACCGCATGCAAAACGCATACCTCCCACCTTTTTTAGATGGGAAAGAGGGACACCTATTAGCATATGTATGTTGTCATAGGACACACCCCCTGCCACACCTCCTTAAAGGAGCATTATTAAAAAAAAAAAAAAAATTTAGTTAAACCCACAAGTGCTTTTTTTTTACCTTTACTATTCTTTTATACTGGCTTTTGAAATTTAAAAATGCACCAATTTAGAAATTGGACGAAAGCACTGTGAAACACTTTTGAAAGATAAATAGTGCATTGCTCTGCATCCTAGCAGACCTGCTTGAACCACTTGCCACTCCAGAGGATCTACCCCCTTTCCTGACCAGGCCATTTTTTGCGTTACGGCGCTATATTACTTTACCTGACAATTGCGCGGTCATGCAACACTGCACCCAAATTCAATTCACATCCCTTTTCTCCCAGGAATAGAGCTCTCTTTCAGTGGTATTGGATTGCCTGTTCGTTTTTTATTTTCTGTGCAATAAAAAATAAAGTCCACAATTTTGTGAAAAAAAACTTTCTGGCTTTTTGCAATTAAACATGTCCAGTAAAAAAAAATTTAAAAGTCAAATTTCATCATAAATTTAGGCCAAAATGTATTCTGCTACATGTCTTTGCTAGAAAAAAATTCCAATACATGTAAATTAATTGGTTTACATGAAAGTTATAGCTTTTACAAATGGAGGTATATATACTGGAATTTTTTTTTTTTGTTACTAGTAATGGCTGCGATCAGCGACTTATAGCGGACTGACATTGGGGGGGAACTGACTTGGTGTCACTGACATCCCCAGTAACACCAATAAAGTGATCGGTGCTAATGAAAAGCACTGGCACTGTGCTAATGACACTGGGCAGGAAGGGGTTAACATATGGGGCGATCAAAAAGGTTAACTGTGTGCTGTTTTACTGTGGGCTGTGTTAGTGCATTACACTGTAAGGACAATGCTTTGCATGGCTCTACTATGCAAAGCCATGCAAAGTAGTGTCCAGGAGCTGACAGGGGAGAGAACTGTATTGTTTGCATACAGTTCTCTTCCTCTGTCTGTAATGCTCCCCATGATCACCAGGTGCCAGCGAGTAATCACCGGCCGGGACCCAGTGATTGACAGCCAAGGCTCGTGAGTGCCCCCTACACAGTAATGCAAAATCACATGTATATATACGTGATTTCGCGCACCCCTGCCGCCCTGTAGCAGTATATCTGCTATAGGGTGGCGGGAAAGCAGTTAACCCAGACAGCCCCCGCCCTCCATTCAGAGCTCTCCTGCCTACCGCTGTCAGCTCTGTGAGAATGAGAATGACAGCAGTGGTAGTGACAGCTCTAGGCAGAATGGATACTAAATGGCGGTACTGCCGCGGCCTAGATAGGACATTGACTCAGTCCGGACATTGACCGTGGTCTGCCACTTAGTGATGCCTGGTATATATACTTGAAAATTAATCAATCCTGATGTACTGACCGCCTCTAATTTCTTGAGGCTCTAACTGCCAGGACAGTACAAATACCCCCCAAATGACCCCTTTTTGCAAAGCAGACAGACAAGGTATTTTGTAAGAGGCATGGCGAGTTTTTTGAAGATGTAATTTTTTTGTCACAGTTTTTCGGAAATGAAATAAAAATTGTTTTTCACTTTTTTTTTTAACATACTGTCACCAGTGCAGTACAGTGTCATCATATGAAGGGTGTGGAGGTGATCAGGGATACTGACTGGTGACAGTACATAAAAGAAATAAATAAATACATTATATATATATATATATATATATATATTTTTTTTTTTTTTTTTTTTTTTTTTTAAATGTTTATTTTTTTTTGTTCACATACTGTCATCAGAGTTGTCCAGCGTCAGCAGAGTTGTTCAGCATCAGCAGATTTTTTTCTGCATCAAAAATGCATGCACAGTGTTTTCCATGTATTCCAATGACCCTGGTTCACACCAGTGCAGTCAGTTTCCGGTGCAGAAAAAAAATAGAACATGCTGCATTTTTTCTGCACAGAGCCATACTGGAACATGGCACACTGCATCAAAACTGCATCGGAACTGCGTGTGGTGTGCACTGTAAGCAAAAATGTATCCGCAATGTATCCAGAGTGCATTTTTGTAGTGTGAACTGGCCCTTAAGGTGAAAAACCTTCAACTTTCTGCACCCAACCCCTTTCCCTAAACTCCTACTCAGGGGCGGACTGACAACTCATGGGGCCCCCCCGGGCAGTAGGGGATCATGGGGCCCCTGTGTCCTTGCCCAAACTCAGAAAAGCCTATGAAAAAGGTACCAGGGGCAACTCATGGGGCCCCCTACTGGCCCCCGGTCCTCGGGCAGCGCCCGATTTTCCAAATGGTCAGTCCACCCCTGCTCCTACTTGAGTCTTCAATTGATGTAGTGCTGTGCCCATCTACTGCTCTCTCTTGCTGGATTACCATGCTTCACAGAGAGCAGCAGCAGCCATTGGCTCTCACTGCTGTCAGTCATATCCTATGTGAAATCCCCAAGGTTTTTTCTTTGGTATCTGACAGGGGCAGCATTGTAACCTATGGGCACTAATTCCTTCAAATTGCTGCACAACGTTGGATTTGCATATTTCCATTACCCCAGCCTGCAATCTTTTTACTGTTGAACGGCTTCAATATCTGCAGAATGGCTCCTGTGATCCTGTCAAGCAAGATGTTCCTGGACCTGCTGCACAGTAGTGGCTGAGTGATCCCCTAATCACTAGGGCCTAGTGGGATGTGTTTTTATCATCAATGTTCAGTGATCCCTTGGGTTTTTTGTACCATCTCTGTTTCTTTGAACAGTGTCTCAAAATGCATTGGAATTTGAGAGTATTATACCAAAGTTGTTGGTATGATCACTTATTATTTTAACATTTATACATGTCATTATTAATAGGAGTGTTTTAATGTAGTAATGTCGGGTGCTAAAGCAACCAGCGGGTAGTCATGGTGACTTGGCTTGAGTGACAGAAGGCCCGGGTGATAAGAGGATTTGCCAGCCCAACCCTCTCCCTAGTGATTAGTGCCCCACATACAGGGACTGACATCATGGCACAGTGTAAACTAAGTACGTGATTAACAAAAAAAGTACAGCTGTAAAGAACATGCTGTATACAGCCGGTAATCAATAATACCCATGCAGAGTAGTTTTTATGAAAATTATTTACAAAACTTTATTATATATCTATAAAATGATATTAGTGAGAACATGACCTTGAAAAGAAGGGACAGACAAACACCAGTCATCGTGAATTAAAAGAACTTGTCCGTACTATAACGCATGATAGTGGTCAGTAATGCAGGCCAACCGTGTTTAGATGCATGTCATAAATGGAAGATCATGTAGAGTAATATCATCTAATACAATCACAAAGTCTCATAATATGACAAAGACCAGCATAATGTGTAAGACAATGTGAAAGGTAGACTAGGGTCGCTGAGGATAAGTAATGAACCTGAACTAAATGCCCCTCAGTGGGGTCTATAAATCCTCCCATAGGCTGCTTCCAATCGTGGCTGATCACCGAAATTCACCTAATGCAAGTAGTTCAACCATATTGATAATCATACTGTTTAAATGCTCAACATGATACATACAGTAGTTGTCATAAATATATCCATGTTGAAAGTCCATGACTGGATTGCAGTGCAAATGTAGACTGAATCAAAGACACCATGGAGTTGCTATTCAGAATAACCACCTTCCATCATAGGTACCAAGTTCCATATAGTAATAAATATGTGAAGCAACAGAAACCAATAAGTAGAACTATTCTATGCACAGTGCAAAATGGTACGTGGATTCAGTAACTGCCACTATGGCAGAATGATTGTAACTTATCCATAGACAGTAGGTTTGATAGTTCGATAGGGGATAGCAGCTCAAACAATAAGGACATATAATTGTATTGTTAGAGTCCTAAATGTCCTCTGAACAAGGGAGAGAGATATATTATGGTGTCTAGCAAATTAAGGGATATCCGACCTCGTCAGTATACATAGCTCAGTCACTTACTGCCACCTCCAATCGTTGCAATGCGAAGTTCGATCTCTCTGTTCATCGTTCTTCATTTCCAAGGTAAGGCTCCTTAGAGGTGCTGCCTTAAAAATATTATTATTATTATTATACAGTGTTTATATAGCGCCAAAGGGTTTGCTCAGCGCTGTACATTAGCGTGGGGGACAGAACATGAGAAAAAACAGTACAATACAATACACGAGGGGTTCGAGGGCCCTGCTCTTTCGAGCTTACATTCTAGGAGGGAGGGGATAGTGGTACAGGAGGAGGTGGCTGTGGGGGATGGAATGGTAGGAGGAGTGGAGGAGATCGGTTGTTAGGTGAGGGTGGGGTAGGCTTCCCTGAAGAGATGGGTTTTTAGGGTGCGCCTGAAGGTGAGGAGGGTAGGTGACAGTCTGATGGATTAGGGTAGGGAGTTCCAGAGGATGGGGAAGTCCTGGAGAAGTCCTGCAGTCGGGCGTGGGAGGAGACTAGGGAGCTGGAGAGTAGGAGGTCCTATGAGGAGCGAAGGGCACGGGTAGGGTGGTATTTGGGTATCAGGTCGGTTAGGTAGTTTGGGGCAGCTTTGTGAATGGCTTTGTATGTCAGAGTTAGTAGTTTGAAATTAATGCGTTGGGTAGTCAGGAGCCAGTGAAGGGATTGGCAGAGGGGGGTGGCAGAAGTGGAGCGGTTGGTGAGGTGGATAAGTCTAGCCGCTGAGTTCAGGATAGACTGGAGTGGGGATAGCATTTGTTTGGGTAGGCCAGTGAGAAGGGAGTTGCAGTAGTCCAGGCGTGAGATAATCAGGGAGTGTACGGGTTGTTTAGTAGAGTCTGAGGTGAGGAACGTACGTATCTTGGAGATGTTGCGAAGGTGGAGCCTGCATGACTTTGAAAGTGATTGGACATGAGGTTGGAAGGAAAGGTTTGAGTCCAGGGTGACACCGAGGACTTTGGCGTGTGGGGTGGGTGCAATGTAGGTAGAAAGGATAGCAGTTACTCTGGTATGGTGTGCATCGTGCATCAGGCTCCATCTGGCCTTGCTATTTCCATCATGTGGACACTTGCATACATAATTTACGGACGTGATGACGACACTACGTTGACTTCGTCAGAACAGTAAACAAATTTATTGATTACTGACTACATACAGTCTGTTCTTTACAGCTGTACATTTTTTTGTTAATTAGTTTTTTTGGTTTAATCCCACATCTATATCTATTGGATGGGACAGAGAGCAATTAAGTAGATGTATCGCCTTTTTGTATGGCTTTGCAGTTTAGTTTATATGGTAAACTAAGTACGTGACCTGAGAGGTCACGTAAGAGGAATAGTGATTGAGAGGCCTTGAGAATAGATAATCCCGGAACCATGTGAAGAGATTATCTCTGTCTCAGGGAGGAGTCTTGTAATGTCACTGGGAGTGAAGTGACATGTTGAGCTGTGCTGGTGGAGTATGGTACAGGCTCTGTGGTACCCACTTGGAATTGATGCATCCATGGAAAGATGTTAGGAAGCAGTTGAAGTAAAGTGCAGACCTCTGAGAAGTGAATGAAATCCAGAAACTGCCAAATGGCAAGTTATCCTGGGTAAAATTCTCTGAAACTAAGCACATGCTTTGTGGTGGGCAAGCCTGAGTCAAACAAAATTGTGCCAACAGGCCCAACAACAATGGTCAGAGGATCCAATCTCAGAGATCCAATCAAAACCTTGCAACCAAAAGCTACATCAGCCTAAAATTGGACATCCATCTGATAAAACTTTAAAAAGGTATGAACAGAAGATCAGGTGGCAGCCGTACACTGGGCTACAAAGGCTCAGTGCCAAAATGCCTAGGAAACTGCTATTGTTGTGGTGGAATAGGTATGTAATAGTGCAGCAGTGGATTTCTCTTTGAGACTGTAAGCTCTTGCAATCATATTTTGTATCTACTGTGCAATGGTGGATTTTGAAGCAGTGTGTCCCTTGAAAGGTCTCGAGAACAGGACCAACAGGGAATCCATCCTTCTAATTAGAACAGTAGCCTTGAGGTATACTCCAATGGCTATGACTGCATCCAGGCAATGTAAAGAGATTTCCTTTAGATGCTTAGGGGCAAGGCATAAGGATGGAAGGACAATATCCTCATTGAGGTGAAATGCTGAAACCCCCTTGAAGAGAAAGGGTGGCCTTGAGCACAAGAAAACTGTACCATTGTGAAATATGAGTAAAGGCTCTTTACAGGTGATAGGGAAATTGCATATTACATATTTCCTTATTAATATTATGGCTCACTGTTTAAGAATGCCTCCAAGCCTTGGTTAAAGGCCTATACGAGGACAAAGTCTGATTACCTTAAATAACAAAGGAATTGACAAGCCAGCCCACTCTCCTTTTAGGAATGTGCCATTTCCCTTAGAAGATCATCATGTTGATTGCAAGGGGGGTGGGTTGTCGATTCCTTATACACAAGTCCTGTATATAACACACAGCTAAACTGAAAATATTTGTCTCATCTCAGAGCAGTGTTAAGCAAGCGTCTGTGGCCACCTCTGTGCCATGCCATATAATTGGAGGGACCCATAGTGGAGCATCTTTAGTTAAGTATTCTTGTTATATTTTCTTTATTGTTATCTGTATCTGTCATTACTTGTACTTAATGATATACTTATAAGTATTTGTGTGATCTCTCTTTTCACGTATCGAATACAACCCCAAAACCGTAACAAAACAGCTAAGGGACACCGGTTCAGAAACATCTAGCAAACATGATCTCAACCAAAAAGACTACTTTGCATGAGAGATCCTCTATGGGGCTATCCCTAATGGGTTCAAAGGGTAGTTTCAGCTGGACAGAGAGAACCAAATTGATATTCCAAGGAGGGTCAGGATGCTGCAAGGGAGGTTTAATATGAGATACAACTTGAAGAAAGATTCTTAGAAGGGAGAGCAAAGCCAAAGGCCTTTGGAAAAGAATGGATAAAAGATCTGACCTTTAAGAGTACTTAACCTGTTGGTGCTGAACATACACAAATATGCAGCCTCTTGGCGGCTGGGCCTTGATGCTAAGAGGCCGCATATTTGCATACCCAAAAGAAACACGTGTCAAGAGTGTGCGCTGTGCACACTCCTGGCACATTTCAGGCGCCTCACGGAACGGTCCCAATCACTACTTGCGATCAGGACCTTTCCATTCATATGACCACTGTGACAGCCAATCATGGCAGTCACATAACCCTAAACCCCACCCTGCGTCCCGGCATCTCAAACCCCTTAAAGGGCCAGGATGTGTCGGAGCCAAGGGGTTAAAGGCAATTTCTGGTTAAGACCTGCTTGTAGGAAGGTCAGACTGTGTGGTATAAAGTACTCTCTTGGACTGTTTTCACAAAATACAAAAATAATTCTTAGGTGCAATATTTTCCTGGAAGAGGATTTTATTGCTCTCGGGAATGTAGGAATCACTGACTCGAAACTTTCTCCATCTTTTAATACCAGGCAAGGTGGAATAGAGGGCCTTGGGACAGCTCATCTGACCTGTTTGGAAGAGGCCAGGGGTTGTCTGCCAAAAGTCTGAATATGTCTGTACACCAGGTTCGTCTGGGCCAATTTAGTGCAATTAGAATCACCATTTTTATTGTTTGCTCTATTGTTCTTAGCAGACAAGGTAGATTTTGCACTGGAGGGAAGGTGTAAATTAGCCTGAACTAAGACCAGGGGATTAGATGCTAGCGCTAGAGGATCCCTGGTTCCAGTAACAGACAGTTTGTTGTTGAATCTGGAAGCTAGGATGTCTGCATCTGATATCCCTCATTTTTGGCATATCAGATTGAAGATATCTGGATGAAGGACCCATGGCAAAGGAAAGGCTGGAGAGCAGATTTGTTGAAATTGATCACCTAGCCAAAAGAAGATCTGAATTGTCCTGTGAAGAAAGAGGAATCCTTCAGGAGAAGGTCGTCTAGATAGCCAAGGGACACATGCCAGGGGGATGCATGTTAGGGTTCTTCCAAAAAAGCAGAGTTCACTAATTAAATGGCACTTATGCTCTTGCTCATCCGAACATCTCTTCTCTCCCTTCACAGGTAAACTTTGCATTTATGTTGCTGCTGCTTCACATACACCTTAAACTGAACACAGACTGACTGCTCTCAATATCTTTATGGCAAATCTTGTATTTATGGTGCTGCTACTTCACATCCACCCCTAACTGAACACAGACTGACTATTCTCAATCTCTTTATGGTATACCTTGCATTTATGTTGCTGCTGCTTCACATCCACCCCTAACTGAACGACAGAATGACTGTTCTCAATGTCTTTATGGCATACCTTGCGTTTATGTTGCAGCTGCTCCACACCATCTGTAACTCTGCTCACGTTATTGTAATGTTTATTTTGTTTTCAAGACTCTTACCAAAATTATGGCTGAACTTACATCTTTATAATCCTGTCCTCTTGCAGTTTGATTGTGGTGTGAAAAATTTGTTGTAATAGCTGTGTGCCAGATATTAACTCCTAATTATTTGGCAAATTCCATCCACACTCACCACAGTATAAAACAAGATCACCTTTATGGGGGACACATGTTGGGGTTCTTCCAGTAAAGTGGCATTTGCTAATTAAGTGACACTTCAGCAATTGCATGAAGCAAACATCTACAGCAAGCTACTTTGCAAAACACCAGACTGGAGGTGACCTTGTTTCCCGATTCAGCTCTCCTTCCTCTCTGTAACATGCGCTCTCTACCTCTCCTTTTCACAGTTGTATCCTCTCCTTAAACTCTGTTTCCTTCACCCCTCTTCTCCACCCCACAATCTGTATATATCACCCTAACTTCTGTCCACTTATTACTGTGTTCATCTTGTCCTACTTCTAATCTCATAGCTAATAAAACCCCCAGGATGCTGAGACATGTCCCTTATAAATCGCACTCTCATATTACCTTCCTCACTCTTCTACTTCTCCTAACCTCTGGAGATATATCTCTAAACCCTGGGCCTCCTTTATTTGACTGTATCCAGCATACCCATCACCCTACACCCTCTGGCAGCAGCCACAATCCGCACAATTTAATTTACATTCCTTCTCAAATCCAGCCTCCCCTACTTCTGTGCCCTCTTGAATGCTCGCTCTGTCTGCAACAAACTCACCTCTGTTCAGGACCTTTTTGTCATTAACTCCTTTAATCTACTTGCTGTCACAAAAACCTGGCTTCATGAATCTAACACTGCTTCTCCTGCTTCCCCCTCCCATGGTGGCCTCCTCTGGATTCACTCCCTTATACACAGTGGACGCAAGGGAGGGGGAGTGGGAATCCTCCGATCCCCACACAGCACCTTTCATGTTCTTTTCTCTCCTACCTCTCATCGTTTGAAGTTCACTGTATACATCTATTTTCCCAATTTTTTTAACCACTAGCCTACAGGGCACTTATACCTCCTTCCTGCCCAGGCCAATTTCCAGCTTTCAGCGCTGTTGCACTTTGAATGACAATTGCGCGGTCATGCAACACTGTATCCATATGAAATTTTTATCATTTTTTTTGTGACAGATAGAGCTTTATTTTGGTCATATTTAATCACCGCTGGGTTTTTTATTTTTTCTTAAACAAACCAAAAACCACTGAAAATTTTGAAAGAAAAAAAGTTTTTTCTTAGTTTTTGTTATAAAATTTTGTAAATAAGTGATTTTTCTCCTTCACTGATGTGCGCTAATGAGGCTGCAGTGATGGGCACTGATAGGCTAAACTGATGGACACTGATAGGTGGCACTTATAGGCACTGATGAGGAGGCACTGGTAGGTGGCACTGATGGGCATTGACAGGCATCACTGATGGGCACTGAAAGGCAGCACTCATATATGGCACTGATAGGCGGCACTGATAGGTAGCACTGACTGGCACTGTTAGGCGGCACTGATAGGCGGCACTGACGGGCACTGACTGGCACTGATAGGTGGCACTGATTGGCACTGATGGGTGACACTGCAAGGCAGCTCAGATGGGCACTGATATGTGGCATTGATGTGGCATGGAAATGTGGCACTGATGGGCACTGGCAGGTGGCATGGATGAGCACTGAGAGCTGGCACTGATGGACACTGACAGGTGGCACTGCTGGGGCTACACAGATCATCAGGGTACACTGATCATCAGTGCTCTGATGATCTGTGTACATGTCCCCTCCGAGGAATGCCGATTACCCGCTCTCCTCTCCTCACGATTTGTCAGCCTGACAGCTCGTGGGGAGAGAAATGGCGATAACCGGCATTTCCCTGTTTACATGTGATCAGCTGTGATTGGACACAGCTGATCACATGACCGAGCCAACATCTTCAGCTCTTTCCGTGAATCGGTGATCCGCTGTGTCCGAGGGACACAGCGCACCGCCGATCGCAGCGCTGCGTGCTCCGGGAACTGTGCATGCGTGGTTAGAATGGGAGGACATCATATGACATCCTCCCAGAACGAGAGAACCACCTTGCGTCCGTCATATTACTATATGGCGGGCAGGAGGTGGTTAAGAATTGTTGTGATCTACCACCGCTGTGGACCAGTATCAACTTTCCTTGGTGAATTCTCTGCCTCTACTTTCACACTTCTGAAATTCCCATAATAATTCTCGGTGATTTCAACAGCCCTGTTAATACCAACACTCCTACTACTTCTAAACTTCCTAGTCTAATCTCCTCATTTGACCTGAAGCATTGGATACAAGCTTCTAATCACTCCGATGGCAACACACTTGACCTTGAACAGTGGGGCTACGTGGCAGTGGTGTATTTAGATTTTGTACTGCCCTAGGCAACACAAAAATTTTGCGCCTCCCCCCCATCCACGAGAGAGTTCAATAAGTGTGTGTATGTATATATGATTCTCTCTCCATCTCTTCTCTCTCTCCCCTCTCTCTTCCCTCTTTCTCTGTCTTTCTCTCTTCCCTCTGTTCTCTCTCACTCTCTCTCTTCCCACTCTCTCTCTTCCTCTCTCTCTACTCTTTCTCTCTGTTCCCTCTCTTTCTCTCACCCCCCTCTCTTCTCTCTTTCCCCCCTCTCTCTCCTCTCTATCTATTCCCTCTCTCTCTCTCTTCCCACTTTCTCTCTCTTCCCTCTCTTTCTCTCTCTTCTCTGCTCTCTCTCTCTCTTCCCCCCTCTCTCTCTCCCCCTTCCCCCCCCTCTCTCTCTCTTCCCTCTCTTTCCTCTCTCTCTCTTCTCTTCCCTCTCCCCCCTCTTTTTTCCCTCTCTTTCTCTTCTCTCTCTTCCCTCTCTCTCTCCTTCCCTCTCTCAGATCGTATGGGACTACACACGCAGTATGATTACCCCCCCCCACCTTCTCCAAGGGCTGCTGATCTCCGGGCAACAGGAAATGTGGGCAGGGGGTGGCAATCATACTGTGTGTACGCAGTCCCATATGATCTGTCAGTGATCATGTATCATGTGCTGGATGGACAACAGGAAGGAGAGCCCAGAGAACACAACACAGCTCACCTCCGGGCTTTTTCCTCTCCACCACTTCTTCTCTCCTTGCTCCAGGCTTGCCCCTGGTCCTAACTCTGAGTGCGGGTGGGGGAAGGAACTCAGCGGAGAGCGGCCACTCAGGAACACCAGGGCACCCCCTCCATCTGGCCAGGTCTGTCTCTCCCTCCAGCAGCAGAAAGCCGGGGGCGGAGGGAGAGGGGGAGAAACCTCAAACTGGCTTGCAGCTGCTGGAAGGAGAGATGCACAGTGCATCCTTCTGCAACTGCTCTCGCGCACCACACCGATCATCCTGCTGTCTGGGTCACCTACAGGAGTACCAGTGGTACCCCTCTGATGGTGGCCCTGCATGGCTCTGTGCACCGCTGCTCACTAGGTCCCTTCTTCCAGGGGGTGGTGCCGCCCCCCTAAAAATTGTGGCCCTAGGCAAACGCCTTGTTTGCCTTGCAGTAGATACACCCCTGCTGGGTGGACAGAAGAATAGCGAGGGGGGGGGGGGGATCTCAGTGCCAAGTGCAGATGTTAATAACATACACGTTGGCAAGCTATCTGGGACTGAAAAATCTGAAAAGAGGCATAAGGAGGAGAGATTTTTCTCAGGTGTGATAATAAAATTTCCTGATCATGGAGCAGAAAATCAGTGGCAAAGTTTAGCAAATATGAAGAACAGATCCGTGAAAGGTGGGGGTACAAAAACCTTGTAACCTAATAGAAATACCAGCACAATAAAGAAATATATGCCATTACAAGAAAAAAGCCAAGAGATACAAAGTATAGAGAAACATCGGGAAGAAAGTAGAAAATATGATAGTGAGCAGTCCAGATTGTCATTCGGGACACGGGAAGAGAATTAGACTAATGAATCAATATACATTTGATGTCAAAATAGATCAAAAGGCCTCGGAACAACAAAAAGGAACATCCCAGATTCCTACAAAAATAGAGATGGTAGAAATGTTTGCAAAATTAGAACTCTTTCTAAAAAATGAAATGGCGGTGATCCACAAAGATCTTGGACAAATGTTAACAAGGGTTGAAGAAGTGGAAGAGAAAATGGAGACTTAGGCCCAGAAGATAACTAACTTTGAGATGCAGATGGAGGAGATGCGAAGAGAACAGAGGAAGCTCTCCTTCAAATTGAAAGACCAAGAAGACAGAGAGAGAAGAAATAATCTAAGGGTGCGGGGCCTGCAAGAAGATTTGCATGATGAGGACCTCCGGGAAGAAATAAAGAGTGTTTAACTCCATGATAGGTAGACTAGCCATAGATCCTTTGAAGATTGAGAGAATACATAGATTAAGACGCCCGCCAGGAGTATCATCAGACATCCCAAGAGACGTAATAGTTCGATTCCATCACTATGAAGCTAGAGAAAGAATATGGAAAAAATTGCGGGAGATCCCAGAAATAAAATACAGAGATACGAAATTGCAAGTTTTCACAGATCTCTCATCTGAGACATTAGCCAGAAGGAGATTGTTGAAAGCTTTAATAGACCAGTTGAGGGAGAAAATAATTCGATACAACTGGGGATTCCCGGCATGTCTGATTGGGTGGAAAGATGGGAAATCATCTAGGCTAAGATTCCCTTAAGAACTTAGTGACTTTTGTGAAAAAGTAGAACTGCAGAATGTGGTCATTGTGGGGTGGTCAGAAGGGTCTAACGAAAGTGCAAGGTTGAAAAAAAGAGAAATGGCATTTAGTGAACAAAAAGAGAAGATAGACTGAATTGGGGGGATGGATATGGGAGGAGGTTCATGAGTTCATGAGGGAAAGATACCGGTGGGGGAATAGTCCAGGAAAATATCTGATGAAAAGACTTAAGGAAAAGAAATCGAAGAATTAAATTCAAAAAATTAAAGATGAAAAAGGAGAACTAGTTTATGCCACCATCGATATCGCTAATGTGTTCCAAAAATATTATAGCAGACTGTATGATGTGAGCTCTAAGAACCAGGGAGGTACAGAGGAAGCAATCAGGGAGAAAATGCAGGATTATTTAGAGGATGCAGACCTGCCAAAAATATCAGAAGAAAAATTAGCATCTCTAGAACAACCGATATCCCAAGATGAAATTAATATGGCCCTGAAGAATACAATAGGAGGGAAGAGCCCAGGACCCGATGGGTATATGGTGGGGTATCAAAAGAAATTTAAAGAAGTATTGGTCTCGAAACTCTGTACATACATGAATGCTTTAGGAGACGGAATGGGAATAAGAGAGGAATTGCTGCAAGTGTATATAACAATTATCTTGGAAGAAGGAAAGGATAGTTCACAATGCTCCAATTATAGACCTATATCTTTATAAAATACAGACACAAAATTGTTTGCAAAAGTACTAGCTACTAGGTTAAAAGGGTTGATGACGGAATGGATACATGTAGATCAAGTTGGTTTTGTCCCAGTTAGGGAAGGGAGGGATAATGTTTAAGAACACTACTCCTTCTTCAAAATGTGAAGAGAGAAAAGTCACCAACAATTTTATTGTCGATTGATGCCAAAAATGCCTTTGATAGGGTAGAATGGGGATTCATGATAAATACTCTAGAGGCCTTAGGAATAGGAACTAAGATGTTAAAGTGGATAAAAAAGCTTTATAATGATCTATCAGCGGTTAAGGTAAATGGGTCCCTCCAGGGTGTTTTAAGAAGTATAATGGCACCAGACAGGGATGTCCATTATCCCCGCTGTTATTTGTTATATCTCTGGAACCTCTGTTGGCGACGGTAAGAAAGAGTGTAGATATCAGAGGAATTAAGATAGGAGAGATAGATCACAAGGTAGCAGCAGATGCAGATGATATGCTGTTTTATATTGTGAACCATGGATTAACATTACTCAACACAATGAGTTTGCTAAAACAATATGGAGAGCTATCAAATCTGAAAATAAACCCTTTAAAGTCAGAGATTTTGAATATTAATGTTCCTAAGAAAGAGAGGCAGGCCCTACAAAATGATTTCCCATTCACATGGAGGGAGAAGGAATTGGGCTACTTAGGAATAAAGCTAATCCCTTCTATAAAGAACATATACCAGGTAAATTATATTCCATTAATAAATGAAATAAAGGATGAGCTGAGAAGACTCTCAAGGGGTAGAGTCTCCTGGATTGGGTGTATAAACTTGGTTAAGATGGTGATAGTCCCAAAAATTTTGTATAAATTCCATATGCTCCCAGTCCACATTTCAGGATCCTTTTTTGGGATAATAAAAAAACTAATACTTAAATATATATATGGGCTAATAAGAAACTGAGAATTAGGTATGAAGTTTTTTGTAATAATAAAGAGAAAGGGGGATTAAATTGGCCCAATATTAGGAATTATTATAATTCGGTGATACTGTCATGAGTGGTAGATTCAACATTTAATTCACAGGAGAAAGGTTGGGTTAAAATACAGTGTATTTTAAGTAAAGCATGACTAGAGAAGGTTATTTGGGTACCAGGAACGTTTCATATTATAGATGAGACTAGTAGCACTTTTTCTTATTGAATTGAAGAAATTCTTAAAGAAATGGGAAAGGGAACTGGGAACAAAAATGAGTGAACAACAGAAAAATAAAATGTTTATATTAACACATGGGGGGATGAATGTGAACACAGTTGAAATGAATTATAAATGTTTAACAAGATTGTATTTGACACAGAGTGTTGCACACAGACAGCGAGTAGAAGTCTCACTGCTATGTTGGGGGGGATGTGGATTTAAGGGAACAATGGCACATATATGGTGGGACTGTCCAAACATACAGGTGTTTTGGCAAGATATAATTCCACTTATACAGGAGATTTTTGGGATTACTATACAGAAAGATCTGAGGGTGTGCTTATTTTATAAGTCAGAAGAGAGTGGAAAATGTAGGTTTTGTTTTTTTGTATGAATATGCTATATTGTTGAGTTTTCCTTATTTCTCCTTTTGTAATAAAAAATGTAATAAAAGATTTCAAATAAAAAAAACAAAAAACTTCTTGATCCCCTTCAGTCTAGGCCCTCAACACTCCACAGAAACTGCTCTCCTAAAACTCACAAATGATTTACTAACAGCGAAAATCAATGCACTCTATTCTGTACTCCTACTTCTGGACTTTTCAGTTGCTCACCCTCTCCTCCTCAAAAAACGTTACTCCTTTGGTCTCCGTGACTGTGCTCTTTGTTGGTTCTCATCCTACCTATCCCACAGCACCTTCAGTGTCACTTACAATTCTACTTCCTCTTCTATGTAAGGGGCGGGTCCATGTCGTATGTGACTCCGCCCCTGTGTGACATCAGTGACCAGCATGCCCCAGTCGATGATGTAACATGGGGCCTTTTTTTTTTTTTGAAGCGGAGGTGGTGGGCATTGTGATTGACGTTGGATCTACTTTGGGGGCCATTCTTTTATTAAAGGACTTGTCAAAGAATGACTCTTGTCTTTTTTCACACTTCAGCTTTTTTTTGTGAATGGGTAGCGGTACCATATACCCCATACTCATTCACGTGGGGGGGGGGGATCTGGGGGCCCCCTTGCTAAAGGGGGCTTCCAGATTCCGATAAGCCCCCACCTGCAGACCCCCACAACCACAGTCCAGGGTTGTGGGGAAGAGGCCCTTGTCCCCATCAACATGGGGACAAGGTGTTTTGGGGGGGGGGGGCTACAGATTCAGAAGACCAAAACAACTGCTTAGCAACCACCCTTTATCGTAAAACTACAGTTGGCAATACAATTCTGCATGTAGCTAGTGCTCATCCTCCAGCCTTAGTACGGAGTATTCCATACACACAGTATGTCCGTATCAGACGCAACTGCACCCATGACAGGGACTTTAAGATTTAGGCTAATCAACTACACTAACGTCTTCTGTTAAGTAGATATTTAAAATCACTGTTACGCAAAGCCTATAATAGAGCTTTGGGACAATCGAGGACCTCTCTCCTGTATCGATCCACAAGGCATGGCAGTTCCCAATATCGGGTAAAATTTATTACAAAATTTTCATCTCAGCATCAGGCCCTACGTGGGGTCTTACAAAATCACTGGCATTTATTGTTGGAAGACCTGGTTGTGAAAAAGTATATCAACTATTACCCTGAAATTGTATTTAGGAAAGCCACGTCTTTACAGGACAAGCTTACTAAGAGCCATTGTATGCCTTATCCAACTTATACCAAAGCCCACTTTGCAGGGATGTTTAAATGCAATCATTGTAATCTATGCCCTTTGATTAAATCAGGCAATGTATTTATCTTACCTAACGGGGATACCTTTCACCCCAAATTTTGTGTGGATTGTGAAACAGAAGGTGTGATATATCTCAAGACCTGCAAATGTGGGGCCTTTTATGTGGGCAAAACCATTAGGAAATTACGGTCTAGAATAAATGATCATATTTACTATTCTGCCAATGGCAAAATGATTACTCCAGTTAGTAGGCACCTAGACCTATACCACAGATTTGATACCGCCATGGTGTCATTTATGGTATTAGAAGTAATCCCGAAAGACCCCAGAGGTGGTAACTGGGATAAATGCACATACCCGCCGGGTATCAGTGAAACCCTGTCTTATAAACCATTTCTGTAATTTACACTTAATGATTTCTAGGTAGTTGGATATGACAGTACCATTGAAGTGTTGTTATTGACATAGTTATACTGTATATGTATTATTTTGTATCTCATTACTTCCTGATGCATGAGGTTGTTGTCCAGTTTAAGCCAGTACCAAAAAATGTTATTGAAATTGTTGCCATTGTATCGATTCTGGAATACATTTTTTATGATGTTCATTATAATTGCGAAGGTTGATCAACATGATATGCATATGCGTGAAGGTCACTTTTGGAGAGGGGGGTACGTGGTCCCTATGTGGTGGGTCCTGTGATCGATGGGCGGCTGGTGGCGCTGCAACCAGGGTCCCCATCATGCTGGGAGTGGGGCTTGGCCACGGTGCTCTATGGGCATTACTGCTTAATGCATAGGTGGTCCATAATGGCTGCTGGGTGTCGCCTGTATGCGCGCTTCTCACCATGGATATGGTGGGATGTGTGCGTGTGCATGCGTGGTCGTACATGGCCGGGCACTGTGACGTCACACGTTGCCCTCTGATGGTGCGGGCGTCTTGTGTTGGGATCCCTTAAATGGGGAGGGCAGTGGCGGCTCCCGGTGCTATGGCGATGGTGTTGGACAGTTCTTGGCAACGTTGGGACCCTTTGTGATAGTGGTGGCGTTCCACACTTTTGGGGGGTCTTAATATCTCTTGCAGTCAAAGTACTATTGCATCTTTAAACAGGTACAATAGAACAAATATTTGCCATAATGAATACTGGGATTTAATGTTAACTATTGGGATGTACCCATGGGGTCATATATACGTGTCTTTTTACAGATTGACACGTCATTGGCTGGGGAAGGTATGCTGTCTGGAAGAGCCACAATCTAAATCAACAGGCTATCCCAATAAGAATATTATCTTACTGCCTATTATAGGGAGCCCTCCTAGAGTTATTGATCTACATGCAAGTAAGGCTCGACAGTGCTTTTTCTTTGTACCGTTTTCACTACTGGTTGTCTTTCTATTTGGCACCCCAGTTTTTTGGGGGGCAAATGGGGCTAGTTTGTTCTATAAACTGAGTTCTCTGTAATGATTTACCCCATTTTTTGGTTTCATGTAGAGACCCCTTCATACACAACACTTGCTTTTTGTTAGTCTATATATGTGTCTTATTCGGACCAGAATTACTGACTACTACATTCCAGTAAGTGCGGAGGTTAGTCAGATTTCTATAACTATAGTGGTACTAATCATCGAGGCAGGGCCCCACTACAATGTTTTCAACTATTATACACTTTCTATGTCAGGTATTGTTGTGGGGTATGCGACTTGCCCCTCCAGCTTTGTGGGGATCCCCTCATCGATTGACCACTCATGGTGTGGCCGGACGCTCCTTTCCATTGCCTTCATGCAGATACATGTACTTTAACCACTTGCCAACCGCACTATAGCCGAATGACAGCTACAGTGTGGCTGTCCAGTTCTGGGAGGGCGTCATATGACGTCCTCCCAGAACGCGTGCACCCAGCAATCTCCGTGTCCTACGGACACAGCTGATCATGTGATGTAGTAAAAGGCCAATCACAGTGGCCTTTTACCACGTGATCAGCTGTGTCCAATGACACAGCAGATCACCAGGTAAATGCAGTTGCCAGATCGGCAGTGATGATCAGTACCACTCACCAATACCACCCATCTGTGCATCTATTAGTCCTGCCCAGCAGTGCCCCCTATCAGTGCTCATCATTGTTGCATATCAGTGCCAGCTCATCAGTGCCACCTGTCAGTGCCCATCAGTGAATCATCTGGCAATGTATCGAATGTCTGCTTACCAATTTATATCTTTTTATATAGAAGTCTCCCTATAGCTCCTGAAGAAGCAATATTATCGCGAAACATGTTGAGCTGTCACATTTATTACTATCAGCGTATCCTCTCTTAAACTCTTGCCGCGTTATGGTATATCTTTTACTGTGGAGCCTACTAGCAGTACATATATCTGCACAGATTATACATTGTTGTACATTACAGGGTTAGTATGTACTGTGTAATAATTTTATAATTGTATGTATCATTTTACATCTATATATGCTTAATAAAGTGATATTCATTTATGAATTATTGTTGTAGTGCCTATAAAGTCCATGAGGGTTTCTTTCTTCCAATACTATTTGCTTACAGGCAAAGTGAGCAGGAGGTCATCCTTACCCAAGAGGGATTTGGAAGCCCACTCCATCGTCCTTCCTCCCTTAAGTTAAACCATAAGTGGCAATCACCCCTGATAAATAAGTATCCCAGATACCTGCTATGTTCTGGTGCTGTGACAAAGTAGCTTAAAAATGATTTTATTTTTTATACTGTAGAGGTTCACATATGCATATTACTGTGCCCAGAGAACCGGCAAAATGGCAGATGCACACGAGTATGCCAATATGCACATGTTCCAGGCTGCTTGCTTTGAATACCACTACTGAGGTGTATTGATTTGTCTACAAATAAAACAGCCTAGTAGTACCAAAGCACCGGGAAAACTGGAGGGGAGAACTCCCTCTTGCTCCATTATTAACAGAGACACTCACCAGTCCATGCCACAGAGCCAACTCTTTACCCATCATGGCAGCAGCACACCACAAGGCCTTCAGGGACTCTACTCCCCCTTTCCCTCAGGGGGGATAGCTGCCCTGGACCTGTAAAGCACCGTCAGGTCACCTGCAATGTAGTACACTGGAGATCACTGCCTGCAGAATCCAGTGCCAACCAGCAACATTACAAGCCATACCCACTCTCTCACACAGGGTCTGGGCAATTCCTTCTTGGCCTCCTAGTCATAGTGACTGCACCAGATGAAGCCCTTCTCCAGCCCAGCAAGGGAATTAAAAATAGCTCAGAAAATCGGGGGATTAAAGCCAATGGTAAGTGGATGTGCCTGCTGATCTCCTGAGGTCTGAGATGGGAAGAAGTTATGTTTGGTTGGGAAATTCCTATTTTTTGGTGGGTTCTTTTTGCCAGTGTCCATTTAGAAGGCACCATAGCCAAAGGGAATAGGAAGTACCATGTGTCCTGTGATGTACAGTTAACCATAATTTTGTAATTTCAAGCTGAATTCCAGACAAACCGCTAAAACGCAGATGAAAAACATATGAATATAAGAGCCTTTTTATCCATTAAAAGTTCTGTATTTTTGTCCGTCAAAGATGAGATTAACACAGCTCCATCACACATCTGTCTGGCAAGAGAATGGATCTACTCTTTCTATGCTGCAGTTTCACTTTCATTTACAAGTCACTACTCTACCCCCACCTTGTGACTGGACAATGAAAGGAGAAGCAGCACAATATTGATCTGCTATATGAATTACTTCCTCCTTTTCATCAACAATCTCAAATTTCTCGTACAACTATAGCATCAATGTTTGTTTTTAATGTATAGAGTAAGAACATCACATAGCCAAACTGCTTTAGCAATAAGTTTATATTAGGCATATACAGTACATAAAATCACCCAGCAGGTACAGATAAAGTATGTCATCGAACATCAAGCAGAATACAAAAAAAGATGTACACTTCATTGTTGAATCACAGCAAAGAACATTCATGCATATACAGTCAGGTCCATAAATATTGGGACATCAACACAATTCTAACATTTTTGGCTCTATACACTACCACAATGGATTTGAAATGAAACGAACAAGATGTGCTTTAACTGCAGACTGTCAGCTTTAATTTGAGGGTATTTACATCCAAATCAGGTGAACGGTGTAGGAATTACAACAGTTTGCATATGTGCCTCCCACTTGTTAAGGGACCAAAAGTAATGGGACAGAATAATAATCATAAAAAAAAACTTTCACTTTTTAATACTTGGTTGCAAATCCTTTGCAGACAATTACAGCCTGAAGTCTGGAACGCATAGACATCACCAGACGCTGGGTTTCATCCCTGGTGATGCTCTGCCAGGCCTCTACTGCAACTGTCTTCAGTTCCTGCTTGTTCTTGGGGCATTTTCCCTTCAGTTTTGTCTTCAGCAAGTGAAATGCATGCTCAATCGGATTCAGGTCAGGTGATTGACTTGGCCATTGCATAACATTCCACTTCTTTCCCTTAAAAAACTCTTTGGTTGCTTTTGCAGTATGCTTTGGGTCATTGTCCATCTGCACTGTGAAGCGGCGTCCAATGAGTTCTGAAGCATTTGGCTGAATATGAGCAGATAATATTGCCCGAAACACTTCAGAATTCATCCTGCTGCTTTTGTCAGCAGTCACATCATCAATAAATACAAGAGAACCAGTTCCATTGGCAGCCATACATGCCCACGCCATGACACTACCACCACCATGCTTCACTGATGAGGTGGTATGCTTAGGATCATGAGCAGTTCCTTTCCTTCTCCATACTCTTCTCTTCCCATCACTCTGGTACAAGTTGATCTTGGTCTCATCTGTCCATAGAATGTTGTTCCAGAACTGTGAAGGCTTTTTTAGATGTCGTTTGGCAAACTCTAATCTGGCCTTCCTGTTTTTGAGGCTCACCAATGGTTTACATCTTGTGGTGAACCCTCTGTATTCACTCTGGTGAAGTCTTCTCTTGATTGTTGACTTTGACACACATACACCTACCTCCTGGAGAGTGTTCTTGATCTGGCAACTGTTGTGAAGGGTGTTTTCTTCACCAGGGAAAGAATTCTTCCGTGGTCTTCCAGGTCTTTTGGTGTTGCTGAGCTCACCGATGCGTTCCTTCTTTTTAAGAATGTTCCAAACAGTTGTTTTGGCCACGCCTAACGTTTTTGCTATCTCTCTGATGGGTTTGTTTTGTTTTTTCAGCCTAATGAGGGCTTGCTTCACTGATAGTGACAGCTCTTTGGATCTCATCTTGAGAGTTGACAGCAACAGATTCCAAATGCAAATAGCACACTTGAAATGAACTCTGGACCTTTTATCTGCTCATTGTAATTGGGATGAGGGAATAACACACACCTGGCCATGGAACAGCTGAGAAGCCAATTGTCCCATTACTTTTGGTCCCTTAACAAGTGGGAGGCACATATGCAAACTGTTGTAATTCCTACACCGTTCACCTGATTTGGATGTAAATACCCTCAAATTAAAGCTGACAGTCTGCAGTTAAAGCACATCTTGTTCATTTCATTTCAAATCCATTGTGGTGGTGTATAGAGCCAAAAATGTTAGAATTATGTCAATGTCCCAATAACTATGGACCTGACTGTAGGTACAATGAGCTACACTTAAAATGTATAAGAGATGTTCAGAAATACAGTACTTCGCTGTGATTTGACAATGGAGCGTACAGCTTTGTTGTATTTTGCTTGATGTTACATAACATACTTGGTTATCCGTACCTGCTGGGTGATTGTATGTACTGTATATGCCTAATACAAACTTATGGCTAAAGCAGTTTGGTGGTGTGCTCTATACATTGGTGTACTCTATACATTAAAAACTATTATACTAACAGATTGATACACTGTGGCAAGGTTTAAGCACCCTAAATAAGAATATATTGCTGGTTGCTGAATAGTTTAGAGGAGCTCTACCCAAAAGATAGATATTTTATTTTAATAGATATTTTGGTCATACTACATGCTCTCTTGTTAAAATGATGGATGTTTTTCCTGCATTAGGAGGTACCTATTGGCCAGAAATGTGGATTGTTTTGATCGGTATTCACACAATATTGTTTCTGAAAGCTGTTATAATATTTTGGTCATGTTACAAGATCTCCAAATTATAATATAGTGTGAATACCTACTCAAGCAATAATTATTACACATATAGATCTGATAAACAAAATAGCTGCCTGCTGTAGTTGCAATTCACATGTCCCCAAACTCAACTATTACATTATGGGAAAAAAATGTAGGTTCACAACTTTCAAATTATAGCACAACCTACCTTAAAGGACAACTGACACCGATAAAGTGGACTATACCCTTGGTGAATAGTTTTAGTATACATAAAATTAAGCCAATGTACCTTTATTGTGTTCTGCATCATTATATAAACCTTTATCCCCCTCTGCTTTTTTTTCATCTTAAGTGGCTGTGTATATAAGCTTTTGTTAGCTTCACAATTGCTTTTCCTCGCCATACAATTCAATGGTAATGTAAAAGCTTGAGGCAACTCAGAAGGTGGTCAACCACAAGTTAGAGGCAAGAAACTCTGAAGCACCTCAAACTGATCCCAAATGCAAGCTGAATGCACCTGCCTTTCCATTAACAAGAAGAAAGACTCTTCTGAAAATGAACAGCACAGTACAAATTTGTTTTGTATCGATAACCAAAGATACGGTTTTATTTACAGCTGCATTCTGTACAAGGCTTATAGATCCACTTTCTTTTAGAGCCTAAGCACAACACATCTACCCTATTTCGTGGGATCTTTGAAGTTGTTCCTATTGAACTAGCAATAAAATTGTCCTTCATTTTTGGTGGAATGCAAAAATTTAGTTTACATTTTTACTAAGTATTCAGAGGCTCCTTTAACCACTTGCCCCTCCAGAGGATTTACCCCCCCCCCCCCTTCCTAACCAGGCCATTTTTTGCGATATAGCGCTGCATTACTTTAAATGACAATTGCATGGTCATGTAATACTGTACCCAAATTAAATTTATGTCCTTTTTTCCCACACAAATATAGCTTTCTTTCAGTGGTATTTGATTGCCTCTGCATTTTTTATTTTTTGCCTTATTAAAAAAAAAATAATAAAAAAGACCGTCAATTTTGAGGAAAACAAACAATACTTTTGACTTTTTGCTATTAAACATATCCACTAAAAAAAAAAATCTAATTTCATCATAAATTTTAGCCAAAATGTACGTCTTTGCAAAAAAAAAAAAAAAATCCCAATACGTGTAAATTAATTGGTTTAAGTGACAGTTATAGCGTCTACAAATGGTGGTATAGATACTGTTATTTATTTATTTATTACTAGTCATGGCGGTGATCAGCAACTTATAGCAGGACTGCAGCGGGCATTCTGACACTGTGGGGGGAACTGTCACTGACATCCCCAGAGACACCAATACAGTGATCAGTGCTAATAAAAAGCACTGACATTGTACTAATAACACTGGGCATGAAGGGGTTAACATCTTGGGCGATCAAAGAGTTAACTGTGTGTTGCGTTTTACAGGGTGCTGTGTGTGTGCTTTGTGTAAGCACATTGCTTTGTATTGCTCTGCAATATCTGTATTGTTTACATACAGGTCTCTCCCCCGTTGGTGATACATGGCAATCACCAGGTGCTGGCTGCGCCAGTAGGGCACATGCCCCCAACTGGAAATGCAAAATCACATACAGTTAGGTCCATATATATTTAAACAATTTTAGATTCTTCAGGTATTTACCAAACCATATTCAAGCTATAGTTATATAATGGATATGGGCTGAAAGTGCACACTCTTAGGTTCAATTTGAGGGTATGTACATCCAAATTGGAGGAAGTGTTTAGGAATTACAATAATTGGACAAATAAATATAATCATAAATAAAATGTTCATTTTTAATATTTTGTTGAGAAACCTTTTCTGGCAATGATTGCCTGAAGTCTGGAGCACATGGACATTACCGAAGACTGGGTTTCTTCCTTTCTGATGCTTTGCCAGGCTCTGACTGCAGCTGTCTTCAGTTGTTCTTTGTTTGTGGGTTTTTTTGCCTTAGTTTTGCCTTCAGCAAGTGAACTGCATGCTCAATTGGGTTGAGATCAGTTGATTGACTCGGCCATTGCAGAATATTCCACTTCTTTTCCTTCAAAAGCTCCTGGGTTACTTTTGCAGTGTTTTGGATTATTGTCCATCTGTACTGTGACGCACCCTCCAATTAAATTTGCTGCATTTGGCTGAATCTGGGCCAACAGTATATCTCTAAACACTGTAGAATTCATCTGGCTGCTTCTGTCACATCATTAATAAACACCAATGACCCAGTGCCACTGGAAGCCATGCATGCCTGTGCAATGACACTGTTTCCACCATGTTTTACAGATGACGTTGTGTGCTTTGGATCATGAGCTGTTCCAAGCCTTCTCCACACTTTTTTTCTTCCCGTCATTCTGGTACAGATTAATCTTAGTTTCATCCATACAAAGAATGCTTTTCCAGAACTGGTCTGGCTTTTTTAGATGTTTTTTGGCAAAGTCTAATCTGGCTCTTCTATTCTTCAGGCTTATGAATGGTTTGCACCTTGTGGTGAACCTTCTGTATTTAATCTTGTGAAGTTTTCTCAATTGTAGACTTTGACAATGAAACGCCCACCTCCTGGAGAGTGTCCTTCACTCATCTGGATGTTGTGAATGGGTTTTTCTCTACCATAGAGAGGATCCTGCGACCATCCACCACTGTTGTCTTCCGTGGACGTCCATGCCATGTTATGTTATGTTGCTGAGCTCACCAGTGCATTCTTCTTTCCTCAGAATGAACCAAACTGTTGATTTGTTCACTCCTAATGTTGCTGCTATCTCTCTGATGGATTTGATTAGTTTTTGAAGCCTTATAACGGCCTGTTTCACTTGTATGGACAGCTCCTTTGTAAGCATGATTTAGGTTCAAAGCAACAGATTGCAAACGCAAAAACCACACTTAGAATCAACCCCAGAACTTTTACCTGCTTAATTGATGAATAACAAAGGGGTAGCCCACACCTGGCCATGAAACAGCTTTTGATTCAACTGTCCAATTACTTTTGGTTCCTTGAAAAAGGGGGGACGGCTACTCTTAAGAGCTGTGATTCCTAAACCCTTCCTCCAATTTGGATGTACATACCCTCAAATTAAACCTGAGAGTGTGCACTTTCAGTCCATACCAATTATATAACTATAGATTGAATATGTTCTGGTAAATACTTGAAAAAAACTAAAAATTGTGCCTGTGTCCAAATATATATGGAGCCAACTGTATATATACACACGTGATTTTGCGCACCCCTGCTGCCCTGTAACAGTATTTCTGCTATTGGACCGCGGGAAAGCAGTTAAGTAACCTATAGCCCACTTGTAGCCTTGGGGCTCATATAGCCACTGTACATTTTGCATTTCTACATAAGACCTTTAACCATCAAAAATGTCAGAGAAGCTATTTGGTGAATGAATAGAGGCAAATAATTAACCCATGAATATGGAAAGAGGGCAAGGAGCTTTTTCATTTTATGCTTGCCATATAAAGCTCTGTACATAAAAAACACAAATCAGTTATTTATTGTACAAGCAGGGTAAAAGACACAAAATGTGACTACTTTGTCTTTAATATTAAACTCTTTAACTGCTAAAACAAAAAAAAATAATAAAAAAAAAAAATAAAAAACGAACAAAAACCAAAGAAAACAAACAATCAAAGACGTGAAAAATGAGAATCGTTACAACTCTTTAAAATATAAGGGGATAGCAACATAACACAATGAAACATGTTGAGGTCCCCTCTGATAGAAAAGAGAGTAATAATCAGTGACATACAGAATCATTTGCTTCTCTCTGAACCCCAAAATCCTTCTTTCGAGAGTGCATGTTCTGTAAGAGTCTCTAGCAGATCTTCCATGATTTACAAATGCTAAAAATTCATCTGGAAATTTACCCCCCTTTTCTTATTTCTACAATAAAAAAAAAAAAAAAAAAAAAAAAGAATCCAAGCTATTTTTTAGGTTTCTCTGTTTCAAAGAGTAAGAGGGTTAATACATTAATTGAAAATTTCTGGAAAAAAAATGGCCTTGTGTTTAATGCCCTAGGAAGGAGAGATGCATGGATAATTAAAACCGTGTAACATGCAAATATTCAAGGGGGTCTTGGCGAACATTTTACTTGCCATGTCTGAAACCAAGAACAGCAGCAATATGCTTTTCAAATCTTTCGATTTTCGCATTTACTGGTGCATCAAAACTACTACTCATAAACTTGTTTCAAGGTTTCCTTTTTTTAAGCAACATGGCACACATGCCTTATATAAACTTAAAAAAAAAAAAAAAAATTAAAAAAAAAAAAAAACAGACAAATGTGTTTGGTTTATTCTATTTACTGTATGCATCTGTAAATAGCAGGGCAAAAAAACTTCTTAGAAGAAAAACTTTGGAAACATTAAAAAAAACGTAGTGAAAATAGGCAACTTGTAGGTTTTTCATATATTCTCAAAACCTGCAAACCATTCTGTGTTTACTGCTCTGTGGGGTAAATAATTAAATAGGGTATATTTAAGCATATTCTTTTTTTCTAGCAAAGTACAAAGCTGACAGATTTCAGCCTGCATTCCTTTTATAAACGCTCATGAATTCACGTTTACTGTCTTAGTCAAAATTAGAATTCTGGGGGCTGAGACGTATAGTAGTAGTAAATCTCAAATGGTTTAATATCTGCCATCTTGTTATTACGGGTCATAAATATTTTTTTTAATCAGTAAGAGGCGTGTTCAATTTCATAGTATTTTGCCACAGACTTATCGGTCAAATGATTTCCTCAGCGTAAACATAACTCCTGTTTAAGCACAAGAGATATATTGGTTGTGCCAATTCCTCACTACAAGTGGTAGATCTCGTCTAATTGGTCTAGGAACTATTTGCTACTGGTTGCAGTACTACTGGTTTCCAGTGTAAAATAGCAATGTAATTACGAGGACAGAGAAAACTCCAAGTCTTAAAAAAAAAGTATAACGTGACCCCCACAATTACTGGGTAAATGTTAAGTGTATTGTTTAATAGGAAGGATGCCGAAACTCCTTGGAAAGTCAAAATGGCTTGCTACACAGTTTACACAGATTTTCAAACTGTCATTGAATAAAGTAAAATGGGTTGCACCTTTATGCACCCTTTACAGTGTTACACAACACTAGTGTGAAGAGACTCTTGTCTTAACTCTTTCAGCTGCTCCTACAATATTTCTGCAGTAGAGAGAGTTAAAAGCAATCACCCCTAAGCTCCAGTTACAAATTACAGTTCCTACTTTGGGGTTTAACACCTAAAGTCAGGTGTGCGATTTAGAGTCCATTGCTCATCTCTGTGCTGGCCACAAAGATAAAGGGCTGTTATATCCATATCCTGTTTAGAGCCAACAGGGAAATGCTTATATATAAACAGGGATGGACTCCTGGGCAAAAAGGGCAGTGTATCAGTTCCAGGTGAGAAAGTTCACAGTTTAGTGCTTGCCCTGCCCAGCTTTATGTAGAACATATAGTACTTAGGACTTTGGAAGCTGGGAAGATGGGAGGATCTGAAGAAACTTTTAATCAGACAGTTCCCCTTCTGAGTCCTCTTTTGCTTTGGTCAGCTCTTCATGAATTTCTCTAACCATAAGGATGCGAGTTAGCATGCTGTCCAATGTGCCCAGGTCAATGGGCATGGTGGAGAACCACATGGGGCTATTGGGTACACAGGAGCGCTCTGGCTGAAGGTAAAAGACATCACTCCGCTGCTTTACACTTTCAGAACTGTATAAGACAGAAGAGGACATTTAATCAACATGAGCAATATCTAGGTTCACTTACAGGCATTATGGAAAGGCACAAAGAAAAGAAAAGCATACATAAATATTTTCAAAATTATACCAAACAGTAAAGGCCTTGTGCAACCTTTCAAGTTGTTCCACCCCTAACTTACTGCTTTGCCTAAGGTGTATGTAAACCTTAACAATGAACTTCTTTTATGCTTGTTCGTTAAGTATACTGTACCTTAAAAGTGTTTTGTTATTGCAAAAAAAAAAAAAAAAAAGTGGTGGGTGTTCTGCAGTCCTTGTTCTGCTTAAGGTTACGTTTCAAATTTGCAACAGAAATTAATATAAAATAATAGCAGTATGCCAAGCCGACCCTCCATCCTCTGAAAAAATGTGGCCTTTAGCCCTGGCCTATGCTGTTCTACAAGTATGGGCTTTGAACCAGGCCGACATTCTAGTTCAATGCTTGAAGAAAGGTTAGCAGCCTTGCGTATTATAGGTCATATCAAACCAAAAGGCTCTATACTGTATACGTATAGTTAAAAAAGCATATGGTCTTAAATTGGAGCTAAAATCTCAAATATTTGATTTTTTATATACCTGTAAAATCTTTTTCTTGAGGTACAATATCGAACACAGCCTGTCAAAGTTCCCTGCAGGACAGGACAGCCAGCTGTAAAACCCATCTGGCTGGGGTAATTGCCACAAGAAAAAGCTACTCTATGGATAAGATCTGCCAAAGGAATTTCTCGATTGGTTTCCCAGGTAACTTTTTGGAGGACCAAGAATACCAAGGTAAGGTCCTACGGCATCACTGGTGTCTGATAAGGCAGGGCAATGCGAGCAACCACTTGAACAAAGGCCTTCATCAAGAAGTGAAAGGCTAAGGGTCTCTGGAACAATATGGCCAATGCTGAGATCTGACCTTTCAAAAAAGATGCAAAGAAATGCAGATGAATGGGATAGGGAACTATGAATTCCTTTGCCCAATTTGGTCAGGCCCATCCCCTCCTCTGGGTGAAGGGGGGCAGCTCAAGGTCTAGGTTTCCCCACAGGTGGACCTCAGCCATGGACCTGTACAGCACCCAGCGGTGACGCACACTCTGTATTATATACCTGGGAAGTTGTCAGTGTGCCAGGTCCAGTGAAGTTGCAACCTACAGAGCAGCCCTGCTCTCATCTTCGAGGGATGTTTGAGTACAGAGCCTGCAGAACATATCCAGGTGAACTGATCCCGGAACAACTGACATCCTCTGCTGCAGTGGCTAAATGCAGTTTTTAAGTTATCTTAATAGAAGAAATCACTGTTCTTACTACTATCATAACAGTAGCATTCTGGCGAGTGCATAGTAGCGGTGGAGTATTCACTGGACGCACAAGCACTGTGTGGAATTGGCCACTTCTCTGTTGTGTCTTGTAGTATCACTGATACACAGTTTTACACTGTATGGACTATATTTATCATTAAACTTGTTTATATGTTGATATTCTTTTTTTTTTTTTTGCACTAATTTGTATACACATATTCAGTGTCATTTTATTACAGTGCTGCACTTTATGCACATATATCGATATCACTATCTCTTGTG
This sequence comes from Staurois parvus, assembly GCF_062004578.1. Classification (NCBI taxonomy): domain Eukaryota; kingdom Metazoa; phylum Chordata; class Amphibia; order Anura; family Ranidae; genus Staurois; species Staurois parvus. Next base: position 9,839,791 of record NW_028318190.1, on the reverse strand, counting down.
CTAACTGCTTTTGATACATAGAGCGCTCACCATCTACAACATCGATATCTATATCTATCTATATCTCTAACAGGTTGGAATTATAAACCAAAGTTTAAAAAGTCTAAAAAAATCAGAGCACTTACCATTTGGATAAGTAAAATTCATATAGCCGGACAGGGCACCTGAGTGGATTGTCTGTGTTCTCAGCCATCTCCATCACGAACTGACCATCCTCTTCCTCCAACCTTTTTCGCTTGCCACCTGTTACTTTTTCTGTAATGCAAAAAGTGATTTTAATAAAGATTTTGCTCTTCTTTATCTTATTTCTTTCTTTGTTTCTTGTACTGCACAATGTGTTATCTGCTTTCAGGACAAGCCCAGCAAGCAGTCATTATGTGTGGACCCATAAAAAGATAGATACAAACTTTATTCTCCCTCTATTGGAGAACCGATTCCTTTTCAGTTAACTATATTTTTTCAAAAAGAGAAGTTCTCCTTGCAGAGGGGATAAACATCTTATCTAAATATCATATTAAATGGCCTAGAAATTTTAGTAAATTTTTTTTTTTAAACAAAAAAAAAAAAAAATGCACACACCAGGTTCTGACTCTGGTTTTGGAAAAGGAGGCATAAAGCGAAGGTAGGTGGTTTTCGTGTTATATTTCAGCGTTTTCGTACGTCTCATGACATAAGCAAAGGAGAGTTGCTGGTGTTCAGTCACAGTCTTTAACTGGAAGAATTTGGTTGTAAAGAATAAAAGGGTGTTGAGAAGGATGATAGGCGAGTAGGCACCAAGCTGCTTACACTCCCACAAATGTTCTTCCTCAATCCTTGAAAACAAATAACCTAGAAAAGAGAGATTAAAAAGGCAGCTAAAACAGACCTGTAATAGCACATTTTTACAGACATACAAATGTTGCCATATAAGGAAACTTGTAAGGCTTACCATTAGGTAAGACAGGTGGGTGCCAATTCTTCAACAGCTTTGTAAGTTCCACCATAAACCTGGAGTAGGGTTCCATAAAGATATTGTCTATACGCCCATTTTCAAAAAGATACTGGAAAATTGAGAGAGAAAGAACATTTGTTATATGGAGGTTAAATTACCTCTGATATAGCTGGATGGTACCAGTAAAACCAGTCAGGTGTTAGCCCTCTATCCCAGTTGATTGGTCTGACTGCATGCCCTGACAACTTGAAGCCCCATTTAGATGAGTAAAACCACTTTCGACAACTTTTTTGTATGTCTTTTGCATTGTGCATGTGAGAACTTTCAAGCTTAACTATGGATTTGTACATTCTATTCACATAAAGAAGTGTCCAGTTATGGAGACCTTACTTGAGAAAAGACATTGATAAGAACGAGTCCAGTGATAGGCAACACAAATGGTGAAAGATCTGAGAGATAAAACATACCAGGAGAGACCTCAAACTTAATATGTAGTCTGGAGGAAAGAAGGGAAAAGGAAGACATGACAAACTTTTGAATATAGTATACGGGTGCAATAATGGACTTCGAAAAAGGGTGTCCTTTATGAGGATGTCTGCAATGCAATGGGAGTCTGTTTTTCAGATAAAGGCTATGGCTATCAAACAGACCCTGACAGCTCTGACCATGTCCAGACAATGTAGAGCAATTTCTCTAGGATGCTTTGGAGCAGGGAACAAGGAAGGAAGGACAAAGTTCTGATAGAGGTGGAAGGCTGGTACTACCTTTACAAGAGAGCTAACTCAAAAAACGCTTCTGACAGTCGTGATACCCACCAAGAGGGCCACTTTTCAGAAGAGATTACCCAAGGGGAGTTCCCTAATGGTCTGAAATTATGTTTATTGTAAGGCAGCAAAGGCAAAGTTGATATCCAAAATAAGTACAGGGTGCTGTAGGGGGGTCTGATCCGCGGGACACCTTGAACAGGGCTCTAACAAAGAAAAGCAAAGCCAAGGGTTTCTAGACAAAATGGATTAGGCTGAAAACTGTCCACTTAAGAGTGCTTAAGGCCAGATTTTGGTCTCTCCCAATGGTAGAAAGATAAGAAAAGAGGTGCAGAGTAGGTTTAATTTTGGCTTTGACGTTGAAACCTGGGGAGACCCCCCGGGGTGCTCGTTTTAGAGAAAGTAGAAGACCTGGAGAGGGTTGAAGGTAGAGGGGTTGGAGCCTTCCTTGTTGGAAGAAGGACTTTTCCTCCTGTGACCGCTTTTATAAACTTGTCAAATGCATGAACAAAAGAGACCACCTTCAAAAGCGAGGCACCAATACAGGCAGCATCAGCTATCCAGGCTTTTAGTCATAAGATTTCATGCATATAGACAGAAATGAGAGCCATTCTGGAAATCTGTGTCATGATGTTCTAGGACATTAACACAGAAATGCATGAAAGGTAACTTCTGTAAGTGTGCTGCTAGAACTAGGCCCGGGAACACAGGATACTGCCGATTGTTCATTTCCCTAGTCTAATTAGCTACAGCTTGATAAACAAACTGCAGCAATCATCAGATGCAGGGCTGGACCTGCAAGCGTAAGGTCTCGTTCATGCCATACGTGCAGAAAAACTGATGGAAACTTGACGCACATATTTCACTTGCAGAGATATCAGTTTACATGCATATTTCAATGAGTTTTATACACGTTGCAGATTCCTGCACAGAAATAAAATCCTCGTGATACTAGTGTTGTGGGGTGAACAGGGCACATAGAGAACAATAGATTTCATTGTCCTTGAAAAACGCGTGCAGAAAAACTGACTTTTTGCAGCCCTTTAGACTATCCCAAATTATCTTCAGGGACAGTTAAATGTTTATGACTGGATGGTAGGGTCTAATACCAGAACAGTTCACATTCTGTTTCTGCTTGATATAACCCATCAATAATTCTCAAAGGACTTTTCAGGCGTACCGCAACTGCCATAAACTGCCCATTCTAATTGATCATGAATGGGGAAAGACGTTTTAGGCCTCATTCACACCAGTTTACAGAGACGTCAGTTTTTCTGCACGTGTTCTGCAGGGGAAAAACAAAAACAACTGTTCTCCATGTGCCCTGTTCACACCACAACACTAGTATTATGTGTAGAAGTTTTCTGAGCAGGAATCTGCAATGTGTATAAAACTCGAGACACGCATGAAAAACGGATGTCTCTGCAAGTGAATTCTGCGCATCGGTTTCCAACAGCTTTCATGCATGTATGGTGTGAACGAGCCCTTAGACATTGCAGGTATCTTAGCACCTAGAGGGGCCTGGGGAGGTAGAAGAGAATAAAGTGCAACTATGCTGAGGCTTTTACATTCAGCAGATATGAGCGTGTCTACATGGGCTTGCATTTTGCATGAAGTCATAGTATTAAGTGTACAGAAGCCTGGGGGTGAGAAATCTACGGTGGCCTGCTCTAGTACCGTCTCCAGGTCCTCTTCATTCTCCTCTGGTTCTATGGCTTCTAAAGCAGGCAGATCCACTTTCAAGTCAGGTAGAAAAGGGCAGGATGGAGAAGTAGTCTGGTGCTTTTGAACTTTAGACAGTAATGCCTGTATTAAGGCCATTAGCTGTCTGAAAAAGTCTGTTATAACAAAGAAATCTGCTTTGGTTAGATAGATCGCTGTTTGAGATACAGCTAAAGTCAGATGCAGAGAACAATGGTGACTGACATAAAGGGAAACATTGTTAACGTGAGCAATTTGAGTGTTTTGCAATCTTTGACAGAGTGTTTTTGCAGCCGTTCCTTTGCACCTGGTTTTGCCACTGCTATCAGTGAGGGTATACCCCTTTGTGATACTCACAAAAGTAGGGTGTGACAATCAAGTACACACATTCATAGGAGGATATACAGTAGCCTAGGCGTCAACTGTCCTGTTAGGAAGTCAAAAGGGGTGGGCGGGGTCTCAGTATCTTATAAGGGCTCTTGACAGAATGGTAATAATAGTGTGACCTTTGGTGTCACGTAACACCTAGCCATTCACTTTGAGCCCAGCTCTAAATGGTGAAAATTTTACTGCCAAGTTTGCAATTTTTAAACACCAGATAAGTGAATAAATTCAAACACGCCCGGCTTCCTAATAGTTTTACCTAAAAATGAATACTATTCAGGGGACACTTAAGTGTACAGCTAGTAATGGAGGTATGGATTCTCATACTTGCTCCAAAACTGTAGTATCAGTCTAACAACAGGACAAACTGTTTTACCTTTTGATGTTTCTGGTTCCTATATGGGTCCAGGTTTTGCCTGTTATAGTGGACATACCCCTGAGTTTTACCCCCTCCATGACCAGGGCATTTTTTTGCTATTTAGCACTGTGCTAATTTAACTGGCAACTGCTTGATCATGCAATATCGTTCCCAAATTAAATTTATATAATTTTTTTTTTTTTTTACACACAGATAGAGCTTTCTTTCGGTAGTATTTAATCACCACTTAATACATTTAGGCCAAAATGTATTCTGATACATTTCTTGGGTAACAATTACCCAAATCAGTGTATATTCATTAGTCTGTGTGAAAGTTATAGAATCTACAAACTATGGTATTTGTCAGGGGTTTACTGTCCATCAGACGTTAGTGGGCTGGACTGTGCTCAGTGGGAGTAAACAAAACCAGATCTTTGATATTAGGGGGAAAAATAGTTGGTGTCATTGGGAGGAATAGTGCCCCATTTTTGTTGTCAGTAGAAGAAATTATGCCCCATCGTTGGTATCAGTGGAAGGAATAGTGCCCCATTGTTGGAGTCAGTGGCATGAATAAAGCCTCAAAGACCAAATAAAGGTAAACAAAGGGCAGCAGTTTGGAGATCACTGGTATGCCTATCTCAGTTCTTTAGGTCCTAAAATGCCAGGACAGTACAAATACCCCCCAAATTATCCCTTTTTTGGAAAGCAGACAGTGCAAGGAGTTTAATAAGAGGCATAGCAAGTTTTGTGAATTTGTAATTTTTGTCACAATTTTTTGTAACATTAAGAAATTAAATAAAACTTTTTTTTTTAACATACTCTCACCAGTGCTGCACAGTGTTGTCATATGACTAGTGTGGTGATGATCAGGGATACTGACTGGTTACAGTATTAAAAAAAACAAAAACTGAATAAATGTTTTTGGTTTTTTTTAACACAACTTTTTTCATACTATCAGAGTAGGTCAGTATCACCATAGTGACACTCTACTACTCTGAGGTTTGGGGGATGATCAGGGATTTTTTTTTGTTTACACAGTGTATGCTTGTTACAGTATAATCACTGTAACAGCAATCGTTTGAACTGTCATGAATGGTTTTCATTCATGACTCATTGTTTACTATTGTGATGCTGTGATCGACCACAGATAATCACATGGTACAGGGTCCTGTGACTGGCCTAGGTACCATGTGATAGCTGTGGGTCAATCACAGCATCACAATAGTAAGCAAACTGTCATGAATTAAAGCCATTCATGACAATTTTTGCTTACATGTTATCACTATCATTGATCATAGCGATCACATAATACTGGGTACCAAGCACTGTGACCAGTGTCCACTGGACACAGAGGTTACAGGATTGCCCCGCTGTGCGCCCTAGTGAGTATGAGCACCACAACATACGGATATGTCACGGTGTCTGGGGATGCCACCATTTCTAGACCAGCAAGTGGTTTAAAAAAAATAATTGAAAACAGTTTATGGTTGGTGGAACAGATAGACACTGTTGGCAATGGATGTTAAAACCATTGCTATCATTTACCTGCTGAATTCCAAGGCACAGATATAAGACGCTGTCTGCATTGTATTTCTCTCCATTTGGCCGTTGTACCTCATGAATAAACTGGCACAAACCATAACTTAGTTCAGCAAAGGTGCATGATAGAATATCTTCTTTTAACTTTACAGGTCGCACTAGGAGAGAAAGGTAAGGAAATGAGAAATTTTAAAGGATTTAATAAGTCTGTTAGGTAAACATGAACCATACAAATTACATAATAGAAATGCACACTTCTCCAATCTTCTAGTTGGCGCACACCAAAAATTGTACTAAAAAAAAATTTAAAAATCAGGGCATCTGAGAGGAATGCATGCTGAACTGAACTGTACTGTACTGGCAATGAGAAAACAGATCTACAAAAAAGCTGCTTGTCAGTTTTGCAAGCTCTGTCACTATGTACTCTAGTCTTATTCTCCAGGGTGACACAGTTAGTAAAGCAAAGAGTCCTACAATATGGACTGCCGTGAAAAGAGAAAAATGCTTGCATGTCATTCCTGGTAAAAACAGTTCTTAAGTAAAACCTACCATTGAATGTTTTAATAGACCATCCAATGGGTACTCCAACAGACTGTTTCTTGTGAACTCATCAATAAGCCTATCCTGCTTGCCCACTACATGAAAAACACAAGAAACATCTCCTATACAGTAAATATCTGAAATCTGGTGCCACAGTTGTATTATATATACTGGTTACCCGATTTAATGATTGAATTTACCTCCAAACTTGATGTCTTCTGGCTCCTCTTGAGAGTTTTTCCACCGTACCCAATTCCTCCAAGCATTTACCCCATACATATACTTTAACGTGGAACCTAAAGCAGAACATCCAGGATATGAACCTTGAATAAGGTTTCGTGGTTCCACAGCTACCACTGACTTCTTACGACCCTATAAAATAAAACACATGCTGTGACCTGTCCGTGAAGTTATATCTGGACTCAGTTGATTTGCTTTCATTTATTGAAACAGCATCATATGCACAATAATGTATATTTTTCACAACTGAATTGAATTGGTCTTAAAAGCAGATGGAGGGTTTCTGTACTCGCAGACAATGACCGAGGATGATGCAAACTTTCTAGTGCATGCACTGCCACTGTACAGACTACCATGGTATTGACATTAAATTGTTCATGTGTCAGCTTTATATCTGAAATAGTCTTTGTAATGTGTGCATGTATGAGGGAATCCTTCACCTTAATGGAACCTAGACTGGAGTGCAACATTTCCATTCTAATCTCAATGCCTATGAGATGTGAAGCAAGTGCATAAATGAAAAAAGTAAAAAAAAAAAAAAATGAAAGACAGGTGCACAATTAACATAATTACCAATACAATTCTGAGTAAGAATTTAGATTGAGATTTTTTACAAATACAAGAACAGCACACAAATGGTGAAAAAAGGCTCTGGGACACTTAGTACTCTGGACTTATGAAATTATGCTTATGTTATCCAACCAAACCAAGAGTAAACATTGTAGCTTAATGTGCCAATAGAATATGTTTTCAGCTCCTACAATAAATGAAGTAGAGGATTATTCATAGGAATTGTGCCTTTTCAGGTTTGTGAATTTGTGGGCTAATCCTATTAAAATCAACTTCAAGGCAGATGCTTATCTTCAGCCAAGAGTGGGCACAATAAGGCATAAATTATGCAACACAAAGATCACTTCTTAGTCCGTATGGATAAGGCTAATTAAACATTACAGAGAAATGCATACTGAATATGAACTTGCATTTGTGAAATAAAAAATAAATTACAAAAAGCTTCACGCAAAAGACATCACAATTGTTACCATTTGACCCTAACACCAACGTTTACAGAAATATGCAAAATATTGATTTGCTTATTGCTTCTATGAAAGGGAAGTATTTCCACGAATACAAAGAACTGCATCAGCCATGTACTCAGGAGCAGGACATCCCCCCAAAAAAACATTAATTCTATAGAAACAATTGAGTTCCTCCTTTACTAGTAGGATTTATATGGATATGAGGCTCCCACTTACCCGTCTTTTGGGTTGGGGAAATCCATCTCTGTGTTTTCGTCTGCCTCGAGACCGGCCAAACGCAGTGGAACCTTTATTCAGTGGATCAAATGCTTCTGTAAAGTGAATTAAAGGACAGGTTCCAATGTGCAATCTTGCTACTCTGCTACTGAATAGTATTCTATAACACATCTGTCACCAAAATTCATTCTAAAGTCGACTTAGAAGCCCAAACTTTTTTTTTCCAGTTTTGGTTAAAGTAGTGAGAGGTTAGAGTCCCTGTCAGTTTTTTGGGAAATTAAAGCTTGCCATACATGTAGTATTTTTTTTTCAGCCAATGTTCATCCAGATTCCTCCATCCACTAGGTGAGGTATCTGTATATTCCTTGTTTTACAGTATAGTAAAATACAGGGCAGAGCACAGGATGGATATTCATAGAACCTGGGTTATAGGCTAACTTCAGGCGATTAGACACTGACAAAGCTTTGCTGGACATGTCCACTGGCGGTACCCTTAAAACCCTTCCCCACTTTGTGAGACCTCGTTTTTTAGCAAAATAATGCAGAGTGACAGAGTGACAGAGTAACAGAACAGGGGGTGACCTGTGACCTGCATTGTACTCCATGATATGGAATTTAAAAATTTCCTCTCATCTTAATTGTACAGTACAGGACACAGGCTGGATATTCATAGACCCCGAGACATGCCCAAACAATGAAGAAAAGTTGCCAACAAGGCAAACAAAACTGTGCCAACAAACCCAACAATAACAAGGATCAGGGGACTAATTTCTGAGTGCTGCTGCAAGAACCTTGTGTCTGAAACCAGGATATGCAGAAGCTTGGATGTCCACAAGGTAGAACTTGGAGAAGGTATGAACTGAAAACTAGGTGGCAGCCTTGCAAAGTTGAGCAAAAGATGATCGATGTCAGAATGCCCAGGAAACACTCAACAAACCTAGTGGAAGCATTTTATCCTTTAGAGCAGGGGTCTTCAAACTTTTCAAACAAAGTGCCAGTATATAGTTTTTCAGACTTTACGAGGGCCGGATTAAGGCCAGTGACGATAGAAAATGTCCCGCCCCAGCATCAGTGAGAATAAACATGGCCTCTGGGTTGATGGTCAGTAGGAGGAGTAGTGTTCCATAATTGGTATTAGTGGGAAGAATAGTACAACATCATTGGTTTCAATGTAAGAAGTGCTGCCCCATTGTTGGTCTCCGTGGGAGTAATAGTGCCCCAAGGGCTGGATAAAAAGAGTAGCAAAGGGCCATATCCGGCCCTCAGGGCTGCAGTTTGGAGACCCTTGCTTTAGAGTGTAAGTTCTTGAAGAGTCATTTTAGCCACCTAGCAATAGTGGATTTTGAAGAAGGATGTCTTTTGCAAGGCCCTGATGACAAAACAAAGAATTAATCTTTCTGACAGAAGCTGTGGCTTTCAGATATACTCTGATAGCTCTGACAGTAGCCAGACAATGAAGGCCAACTTCTTCTGGGGTATTTAGAAGCAGGACACAAGGAGGGAAACACTGGGTCTTCATTAAAGTGGAAAGAAGATACCATCTTTGGTAGAAAAATTAGGTCTTTATGTAGGATCAGGAATGGTTCCTTACATGAGAGTCATCAGCTCAAAAACATACCTGACAGATGTGACAGCCACTTTGCATAAGATATCATCCAAAGGGAGTTCTCTGATGGGTTCAAAAGGTGGTTTTGTGGGGCAGAGAACCAATTTAAGATTGCAAAGAGACAAAGGGTGTTGTAAGGGTAATCTAATCTGAGAAACATCTTTAATAAAAGGTGCTAACAAGAGAATACAAAGCCAGAGGTGTTTTGGAACAAAAGGCTGAAACCTGTCCTTTAAGAGTACCTAAGGCCAAATTCTGGTCAAGTGCCAACTGCAGAAAGACCAAAATGTAAGGCAGAATGAAAACTTTCATGTTAAAATGCCTGTTCACACCTGGCAAAAAGGAATTCCAGGTACGATAGTAAATTTGTCTTGATGTGGCTTTTCTGGCTTTGAGTAATGTGGGATTGGAAGAGTCAGATATACCCCTGACTCTTCAAGACTTGGGTTTCAACAGCCATGTCATAAAAGCCAGCGACTGAGCAGCAGGATGGAGCAGGGGTCCTTGATACAGGTCTAGCCTGTTTGATGCCAGGGGTCATCTCCTAGAAGCTTGTACAACATTCCTCTGGGCATGTCTGGCTGTGATGAGAAACCTTGATTTCTTTTATTCCTCTATTTTATGTAACAGACAACAAAGTATTTGCACCAGAGGAATGGTATATACTCACCTGAACGGACTCCAAGGAATTATCAGAGCAAGCAATGCTAGTGCTAGAGGATCCTTGCCACAAACAGAAGTAACTTGTTCCATCATTTCTGATATGAGAGACTAAAGATGCTGGGATGATGGGATCATTCCCCTTGGTCCAGCCAGTGAAGACTGTGCGAGTCTGCATTCAATTTTTTCCCTCCTGGGATGCTAACAGCAGAGATTGCTAGGCTGTGTTTTTCCACTCAGACTTTGTTCAAGGCTTCCTGACTCTTGGAACCTTTCTGGTGAGTGTCATTGAAGAAGAGGGACAAACCAATTTTATTGCAGAGTTGCTTTGCGTTCCTGGCTCACCAGGTTCCCATAACTGTGAGGTTATAACACCCCTCTCCCCATCCTGCGAGGCTGTATCTATTACCACCTTCTATGACAGTGAAAGAAATGACTGGACTGGAAATGTACCAGGCTCTGGAGTTTCTTGCTTGAGTGTAGAGAAGCATAGGGAAAGTCAAGGGATAGAGTGTATTCCTGGCCAATAGAATGTTGTGTTCGAGGCCTTGAGTGGAAGTGAGCAAAGAAAACAGACTTGAATGAGACAACTATAAGGCTTAAGGAAAATCTCACTGAGTAAGTCTTTTGAATGCTAAGGTCTGAGTAGGAGAAGAAACAGTTTGCCTGTACTGTGTCTAGAATAAGGCCTAAGTATTCCAGAAGATGGTAAGGCTGGAGGAAATATACTTGAAAGTTGATCACCCAGCCAAAAGCCTGGAGAATCTGAATAGTCCTGTGGATGTTTGAAGAATGTTTTGAGGGAGATAAATCCTTCAGAAGAGGTCAAGTAGAGGTGCAAGCACTACAGTGAATACTGAGTGCAAAGGATAGGCCAAAAGTCAGCTTGGCAAAGGCCTCCACATGGGGGCGATTTTGATATGCGCCCTGTGCAAGGTTGCGATTACCCACATGGTGGCGCACAGGTGTTCCATGCATCCTCATGGAGGTAAACATGGCCATGCACGGACAAAGCCACTTGGTCCCAATATGTCCTTTGTTTGGGCACAAGTGCATGTCCTCAAAAACATCCTGGGTACATTTGGGGCCATGCACCCGCAATGTGTCACATTGGACCCAGCAGCTGTGTCAGTGTAGCCGCTTTACCATAACAGACATGTATAGGACTGTCGGCACGGGAAGCATATAACACCTGTGCATCCCAATGCCAGTAAGATACAGCACAACTGGTAAATAGTAATTGGTAACAAAATAATTTTTTTAAACTCAGCATCTCCCTCTTTGTTATATCTGCTAAATGGGAGGATGCTGTGTGGCAAGAGGAAACTATAAATAGACACAAGCGTGGGTCCATCACTAGAGTGCTCTTTGTACCACCAATCTATCTCAGAGACAATATTTTTATAGCGGAGTTTTGTATGCTGGCTACTGCTTGGAGGTAAAATGCTTTTTAAAATATTTCCCCTCTTTTTGTCGCTAATATCTCCTCTAAGATGATAGATGACAGTGTAGCCATGTATAAAACTAAGGAAATCCTTTGCTGTATTTTGGATAACTAACATATTATATAGAGTTATATTTGTGCATTTGAGTAACAGCATGGCTGACGCAGTACCATCCCCTGGGACCCCAGTGGATGTGGTCTCCTAGGTCTCTCCCTCCCACCCATAGCATGTTTATAATATGTCATTCTATGATGTTTATACCAGGATGAAGAATGATAATTAACCACTTCCGGTCTGGCCCATGTATATAAACGGCCAGACGGGAGCATTGCAGGAGCGGGTGGCCGTTTATAAACGTCCTCCCCACTCCCCGCTTGTGCGTGCCCCCTGGGAGCGCAAGGCACCATAATCCGGTACCCGAACACCGATAGCTGTACGGGACCTCTGTGTGAGGTCCCGATCATGTGATCACTGATTGGCCAATCAGTGATCAAGAGTAGTAAGCACAATGTCACTTCTGACATCATTGCTTACTACTAGTGAAATCTGTGAATGATCACAGAGATCACATGGTGCAAGGCTATTCACAACAGCCTTGTACCATGTGACAACCTGTGACCAATCACAGCTCACACAGTATTTCTCAATGGCTGCAAGAATACAGCCAGAGAGAAGGAGAAATAATTGCTTTTACAGCCTTTATGGGTTATAGATCAGTGTAAAAAAAAAAAAAATCTTCATCACCCACCACAAGTAGTACAGTGTCACTATGGTGACACTGTACTGCTAGGGTGACAGTATGTTAAAAAAACAAAAAATTATAAAAAAATAAAACAAAAATGTCCAAAAGTTTTTTTAAAAATTATAAAATTTTGGTTATAAACTAATTTGGGTTTTGTTTTTTTGTTTTTTAACTAAAAAGATAGATGAATACATTTTGGCGAAGATTTATGAAGATTATTTGCAAAATTTTATAAGAAAAACTTTTTTTTCAATATGTTGTTTGGACTTTTTCATTTACATAGCAAAAAAAATAAAAAATACAGTGGTGAATAAATACCACCAAAATAAAGTTTTATCGGTCTCAAAAAAAATGCTAAAAAATGAATATGGGTACAGTGTTGCATGACCGCGCAACTGTCATTCAAAGTGTGATAGCACTGAAAGCTGCAAATTGGCATGGACAGGAAGGGGGTGAAAGTGTCCGGACTTGAAGTAGTTAATTATGTGTTTTGTTTAGCTCAATATTTACAGCCAAAACAAGCAGCCGAAGATGAAAACACATCAACTTGTAAAATGGTTTTAAAAGTGTGCACAGATGACCATGAAGCTATCTTCCAAACCTGAGACACAGACATCTGAGTTTGGAACAACCAGAAGGCACTAATCGCGCAGGTGGAACTTGCCACAATGGGGAAGGGAGGAGCCCAACCCTTAATGGCATACGCCACAACAATTGTCCAATCCAATGGGATATAGAAGCAGAGGAGGCCGCTAGGCCTTTTCTTGGACAGTTCATGAGCACAAAGAGAATTTGACTTTCAGAAAGAGGCTGTAGCAAACGAGCACATACAAACTGCTCGGACCACATCCAAAGATTGCAATGCAATCTCCTTAGGATGTGACGACCATAAAAGACAAAAGAAGGCAGGACAATGCCATCATTCAGGTAAAAATCAACCACCACCTTCAGAGTAAAGGAAGGGCATGTGTGTCGAACAACCTTACCCTTGCACAAGACCAGAGAGAGACTCACAGAATAATGCCGCAAGTACTGACACCCACTATGCAGAAGTGATGGCGACCAAGAAGGCACCCTTTGAAATAAGCAAGTAGGGGAATATCTTGAATATCCCCAAAGGAGTATTCTTTCTGGAGGACTGAAAGAACCAAGTTCAGATTCAGATATGGCAATAACGGTGAACACACAGGAGGCACCACAGCCCTTGGATGCAACTGTGGATCAAGGGAAGCAAGGCCAAGTGATGGCGAAAAAAGCCTGCAAAGGTAGAAACCTGCCTTAAATGGTACTCAAGGCAAGCTGTTGTACAGTGCCCCGTTGGAGAAAGACCAAAGCCCAAACCACCAAGAAGGAACAAAGACGGACACCCAGAGCCTTGCACTAGGCAATATAAGCATTCCAGATGTGACTATATATCTTCCGAGAAGTAGACTTGTGTGCCTTCAACAATGTAGGGATGAACAAACTCAACGATCCCCTGTTCCTCAAAACCTGGCTTCAACAGCCATGCCGTCCAAGCCAGAGAAGCAGAGTGGTAGACTGGACCCTAGGACAGGAGGTTCACCCAAAAAGGCCAGGGAGCGTACGTGACCAGCCACACCACAACATGAAACTATACTGGTCCCACTGTGCCATCAGTGGATCCACTGCATCCAACTAGGGGGTCCAGTGCTCTCACCACAAACCTCGGTACCTTCCTGTTAAGGCGGGAAGTGAGAAGGTCTACATCTGGGGCCCCCCCGCATAGGCAGATTTGATTGAACATGTCCGGGTGTAGGGACCACTTCCCTTGATCCACTGTCAGGCGACCGAGGCCAATTCTTAGCGCCTGTGATGTGCACGGTGGGGAGTACCAGAAAATGCTTTTTTTTGCCCATCTCAAAATGCATGATGCCTCAGTGCCACTGCTGCATTGCTCGTTCCACCTTGGTGGTTGCCACAGGCTGAGATCAGGCTGCTCCAGAGGCAGCCTGATCTCTCGCAGTTCCAGGATGTTGATGGATAGCCAAACCTCCTCCAGAGTCCAGCAAGCTAGTGTCAATCTTGATCTCAGGACCCCTCCCCAGAAGACAGCCTGACACTAGAGCCGCCAGTTGAGGGAGGCCCTTGTTGACAAGCCCAGACAAAATTTGGTTGTCCAGGGAAGCAGGAGACTTGTTTGATGTCAACAGGTTTTCCCTCTGCAGAGTTCTTGTACAGAACTAATCATATGGGACCACCTGAAGGTAGACACCATAAGCCCCAGAGCCTTCATGAAAGACCGCTAGGGACTGCTGCAGGACAAGAGTAGTTGAACTGCAGTCCAAAGCTTTTGGAGCTCTTCTGTTAGGAGAAACACTGTGCCCTGCTTCGAGTTGGCCCAGACTCTCCAGCCTCTTGGTCAGGGAAAACTTTGTAAGATTCATCTGAAGTCCTGGCAGGAGTGTGTCATGATCTCCATGTTGTTTGCCAGTGCAGCCTGGGAAACTGCCCCCAGAGCAGGTCATCCAGAGAACTTGTCAAGGGAAAACCCCTAGTTGTCTCAGTATTGGCAGGGCTTGGGCCAGCACCTTGGAGAATACCCAGGGGGCTGAGGCCAACCTGAAGGGTAACACCACAAAACAATTTGCATTCCCAACTGCAAAGAGAAATAACCGATGTCCCTCTTAGAAAGGGGTGCTCCCATCACAAGGTGGTTACTGTGGGGATGCAAATTGCCACATCCTAATCAAAGCGATTTAGAATTGGAAACAGAGAACCTTATGGACTTTATAGACACTGATACTTTATTGAGCATGCGCAGAATAGTACATACACATATAAAACAAAAATTGTTACAGAATATACTCTAACCCTGCAACATATAAAAAATATAATGAATGCAGATTCACATATTAATGGCCTCTCCCACATTGCCAAAAATATGCCGCAGGTGCGGCAATAGCCAAGGGATACTCTTGAACTGATAGTAGTAATAGCTCAACATGTTTCGCGATATCGCTTCTTCAGGAGATGTAAGAGGACTTCTATATAGTCGTTGTCCAAGAAATTAGAGGAGGCATCCTCAGGACCCACAGAAAATGCAGAGCCTGCAGAGGCGGAGCCCAACTTGGGCTCAGAACCATCTGAAGATGCAAGTGGTAGCTAGGGGCACTTCTTGATCACTGAACGCTGCCTCTGCCCAGGAGATGAACAACTCTAGGACCACCGGCAACACATCTAAGGGAACAGAGGACCCCGAGGAACCCGCCACTTCCGTAAAGGGATCAGGAGGGAACACGTGCGCTAAAGACTCCATACAGCCCATTCACTCAGGCAAGGCACCATCAAAAACTTGGGACACCCAGGGGAATGGGGAGGGAACAGAAGCCCCCTCAGGCTGACTATAACAGAGAAGTAGGTACCCCAGGGAGGATTCACAAACCACCCAACCACCAGGGGAGCGCTGTGGGTGCCAACATGGATACTGCCTGTGGATGTGGTCAGTGAGCCAGCTGTGGATGCTGCTCTGCTGAATGTGGCTCAGAAAGCACGCCCTCCTGTCCCAGGGACCATCTCTGTATCCAGCTTCTGATGGGGATCGCTGAAAAGATGGCCACTGTGTGGATACAAGAAAATGGCCGCCAAGCACTTCAACAGCAAGGTCCCACATAAGTCAATTGGAAGGTCCACCCTTCCTGTCAACTCCAATATGGCCATCAGATCACCAGAAAAATGGCTTCTTACCACAGTAAAGCACATGGCAGCTGCAATGTGGTCTCCCGGACCACCCTGAAGGTGACCCCCACAATGCAAAAATGTAGATACAAGTGAGAAAGCCTCTTTCCACCCAGGGATGCCAGGAAAATCAGCCCAAACGCCAGGAACTGGGAAGTAGGGGGAGGGGAGGTAGCCCAGCCAGGGAGACAGGAAGAAATACCGGAGGCCGGGGGTAGGAGGGGACCCTGCAGGACTGTCCACCCCAGGGAGTATCCACGCTCCACATCAGGTCTGAGAGGGGGCATCTACTTACCGATCCAGCAGAGCGTGCGGGTAAGGCTCCAATGACAGATCCTCCGCTACCGAAGTGGAGTCCCAGTCCAGGCAGGAGCTATCACAGGCGACCCAGCACGTAGCTGCGTTAGCCAGGCTGGGGTGACCACTGGATTATTCAGTCTGTTGCCAAGCTGTTGAATGAAGATCTCCACAGAAAAAAATTCCCAGCAAAAAAGCTATGTAACCACAGGTCCAAGCAGGGAACTATGTCCTTACATCTGAAACACTAGGAAGAAATAACTGCCTTGCCTACAACAGAGAGGGGGTTCATACTAGCTAGGACTGCCCATAGGAGTGCAGTGCTCTTTTTTTTGCCTAGTGCCCTACTCCTGTAGGTGGCACTATAAACCCTAGAGTCAAGAATCGGAAGAGCTGTGCCTAACAATGAACGTAAAAGAAAGTCAACCTTAAATACAGGTTTAACATGAAAATGAATACTACTCAGGAGCCACTAATAAAGTGTAGTGGAGATATGAAGGCTCATACTTGCTATAAGGCTTGCTCATCTCAGTGGGTATGGTGGTGGTAGTGGAAGTCTTCAAGGTCTGGGGACCATAGGAATAACCCTAGATCTGTATAGTACCCTGCAGCTAATAAGCATTGCACTCTGTGCCATAGTAGGCACCCAAATAAATGGGAAATAGTTAAGAATAAAAACCTGAGGTCAATGGAGGATTTAGGGGGTGTGTTCAAATGTTTTGCCAGTGTCCAGCCAGCCTGTGCCCTGTACTGTATGATTAAGGCATCATTTTAAGCCTGAATATAAGTTAAACATTATATATTTTCTGAAAGCAGAGGCCCTAGAGAAGTAAAGCAGTAGTAGTTCCAATTTGTTTATGTTACACAATATTAATGCAATGGTTTATCATGCAGAAATTGTCTGTAAAAACAAAAAACATTTAAATTAATTTTCAGGCACAAACACAGAAAATATTACCTATTTTTTGGTAAAATATAACAGATGAGGTTATGTTGAGTACATAGATACCAAACATTAAATACATGTAAAAGATGAGGTTGTGCTGAGTAAACAGATACCTTAAAATTGCACAGGTCTGTGAAACAATAGCAACTTTGGTACTTAGAAATTTTTCACAGGCAAATCATTAAAAATTACAGGTCATCAGGTTAGAGTTACAGTAACTATGAATAATGGCCTGAGAATTATTGCTCGCACTCCGGAATGTGTGGCGATTTGTAACGTGTAAATCCCCTGATGGCTCACATGCTTTCCACTAAAGCCAGTGGAGCACAGCTTTCGCTTCACTAGCTTCTTCCCTTGCCTTGTGGTTGGAGAAAGTGACAGCCCTAACCGGAAGTGACATAATGCACATCGCTTCAGTGTTCATTCTAGCCAAGGGAGATCAATGGGAGATCTCTGATCTCCCTCTACTCTACCCAGGGACACCTCCCAAGGGGGTCCCCTGCCCACAGGTGGGAGGGTGGAGCTTAGGAAATATAGCAGGAGGGAGGCTGCAGCACCAGGTCTCCATGAAAGCAATCAAGCAGCTGTACAGCCACCCGACTGCTTCCACCTGACAGCCAATTTGTTAGTTACATGCACCTGTGATATCAAATACCTGTTTTGCAATTGCCGTATATGTACAAGTGTGTTTCTGTACATATGTAGGGGGTGGAACTTTTTTTAAAATATATTTTTTCAATTTAGCATATTTATTTCTTTTTCACTTAACTTTATTGCTATCACCAGAAGGTTGATAAGCCCCCTACGTGACAGCACTTTTTAAGCAACAGTTACTCTTTATGGAGACATCAGGGGTCTTTTGAAACTCACATGCCTCTTCTGCACTCAGACAACACTAATCAAGGAAACACCATCCTTGATCAATTGCTTCACCTGGTTTCATGGACGCCAGATTCTTTCCGCTTTTAAAAAAGTAAACCCTTTGCTGCCATTGTGGCCCTGAGTTTGCTTACATATTGTTACTGACACCAAAGTAATATGTTATTTCGGTGGCAATAAAAGGGTTAATTGCAGTTTGTGCCAAAGTATCTATTAAACAAAAAATATGGACTTCAGATCTGCACATTTTACACATGCATCGTTAATGTAAGGATATTCAAGCTAGAATAAGGTTTTGATCACATCACTGCAGGCACACAGTGTTTTCTGTGTAAGGCTGTCCTTCCCAAAGAAATGAAAATGATAAATATGCAGCGCTAAAATAATGACATATAGTACACAATGGTAGTATTGATAAACTAAATGCAAATATAGTGAGCGCTGCTAAGGCGCATAAGTAGGAGTGAAGATTACGTCCTATTATGACGTTACCATGTGTCAATAAAGCATAAATATAGGTGACAAAAGTGAATATTATTAATCAACCTTAATAACAGTCCATAAATGGGGGTGACCAGTGCTGGTAACTTCAGGTGCGGTGAGCCAATGAGACTAAGCGCATAATAAATGCGTAAAGGAGTTATCCTTTATAGGTCATTTGGGTCTGGTCTAGGGATGCGGGGTCATCAGGCTCAATGTGGACTCATAGGAATGATACTGCTCACACATAAGGGTCACACTCCGCTTACCTAACCATCAGAAGAGCTCCAGGGAAATAATCCAGGTCCAGATGAAGTTCCACCTTATAAGGCTCAAAATAACCAAGCCAAGGAACAGATAGGTACTGATAGTGTAGTATGTTTTTATTAGATGACAAACGAACACTCCAAATGTAAACAGGTAGAACTCACATGCATGTGATCAAGGTATACTGTAGAAAGATGGCCGCCGGCCCTGCTCACGGCCGTGTGCGGCGTGACATCATTCCGGTGGGCTCCTCCCTGGCGCGTGTCGTGCACCAGCACGTTGTCAAAGGGGTCACCTTACTACACTATCAGTACCTATCTGTTCCTTGGCTTGGTTATTTCAAACCTTATTTCCCTGGAGCTCTTCTGATGGTTATGTAAGCAGAGTGTGACCCTTATGTGTGAGCAGTATCATTCCTATAAGTCAACATTGAGCCTAATGACCCCGCAGCCCTAGACCAGACCCAGATGACTTATAAAGGATAACTCTTTTGAGCATTTATTATGCGCTTCTGGTAAGTGCATAGTCTCATTGTCTCACCGCGCCTGAAGTTACCAGCACGGATCACCCCCATTTATGGACGGTTATTTAAGTTGATTAATAATATTCACTTTTGTCACATATTTAGGCTTTATCGACACACTGTAACGTCATAATAGGACGTAATCTTCACTCCACTACTTATGTGCCTTAGCAGCGCTCACTATATTTGCATTTATTTCATCAATACTACTATTGTGTACTATGTCATTATTTTAGCGCTGCATATTTATCATTTTCATTGTCTACTGGAGGTGCAGAGGTTTGCCTTTATATGCCAGCTGCTTGTACATTCAAATCTGCGCTCACAAATACTTTCCATATATTGTGTACTTCCCACAGAAATGCAAGGAAAAATATCGTTGACAAATTTTTTTTTTTAAAATCACACTGGACTGTTATTGCATGGTGCCAGTTTAGCACGTGAAAATGTGCAGCAGTTTCCGGTGTGTGGGGGTGCCATTAAGAAGCAATGGCACCCCTGATAAGCAGCAGCATGTTTCACGTGTCGGGAATGTTTATGATTGTGCATACATTCCTTAGATGCGATGTGTGAATCTAGCCTAAAATGTCCTGGTATGTTTATTCTTAATGGTACAAAAAAATGTAAAGATCTACAATTGACTAACCTGTTGGGAAGTCTGTCTCCAAGTCCTGCTCAATCCCCACTCTGGATAGTTGCTGAAGCTCTGCATCAGTTTCCTGCAAGTTATTTGACCTCAACGTGTAGTGGTTTAATTCATCTTCCCAGCTGTGTGGTGTAGAAACTGCTTCAGATTCCAAGTCTCCACTGTATGTACTGCCCTGATCTGTAGCAATCAAACACAGCAATTTCAAAACAGCACTTACTTTATTATCTGAGACTGGCAATTATAAATAAAAAAACCTAAATGCAGTATGCAACCTATATGCAGTTCGAGTTGGGGATATATCTTGATGATAAGTAACAAGATCTTACACATTTACGGTTTGAAGAATAACTGAAGGCAAACATTTTTAATCCTGAAAAATTCCAGGTATGGATATTTTTCTATTTGATTACATTGATACAACTTGGACCAATGTAACTATGCTTATACAGTACCGAACCTGTAGTATCTCTCTAGAAGCCAGAAATCACTGTAGAACCACACTACTGCAGTGGTCTCTTCTAGCGTCTGGGGCCCCTGCCAAGTGGCTGTCCTGTTACATTCTAAACTGAGGAGGTCTGCTTCTGGGCATGGGTTCCATTCAGAGATCACTTTGTATTTTCTCAGTGAATGCAAAAGCCTTCTCTTATCGGGCGAGGTGGAGAGGTGGGACAGTGATATCACTTTCTCCATCTCGTCTAATCAGAAAAGGATTTGCATTAAATGGCAAAATGCAAAGTATTCTCTGAATGGTACCCATCCAGAGTGGCTAACTTCCTGTGTTCAGAATGCAGCAGAGTAGCCCCTCGACAAGGAACCAAGAAGCTTGTGGCCTTGTGCCAGTAAATCTAGTCTATTTGGAAGAAGCAAAAGCTGGACTGCCAACATTCAGAGTATGTGTGTGAATCCCTGGAACACTTTTCACCTCTATTTTTGGCAGAAGTCGAGGCAGAATCTTTACTGGAGGGATGGCATAGATCAGCTTTAACGGAGTCCAAAAAATTACCAGGGCATCTACAGCAAAGGACAGAAGATCCCTGGTCCTGGCTACAAATCTGAAGTTTGTTGATGAACCTGGAGGTCAGGATGTCCCCGTTTAGTTCCCCTCATCATCGACATATAGTAAAAAAATCTCAGGGTGGAGAAGTAATTTCTTCTGGTCTGTTGACAGCTTAGACAGTCTGCCTACCAATTGTCCATGCTAGGGAAGTGGATGGCAGAGAATGTGAATTTCTGGCCAGGAGAGGATCAAATGAACATCTTATATGACAGCTCAACTTCTGCTGCCCCCCTGATGGAATGCTATATCAAAATGTCATACCCCCCAACTCTCGCAATGTTGCAATGCCATTGTCAGCTTAGTTTCCCAGAGTGGATCTGTACTTTCCTGGGAAAAAACATCACGTCTACTGTTCACTAAAACATAGTCTTTCTTCAAGAGATTCACCTGACACACTCCACGAATACCAGCTTTACTGCCCTCTGATACGCTCTTGTTTCTCTAAGGCTCTACTGGCAATACTAATATGTTTACTGCCCGAATCAAGGTCATTCTACCTTTCTCTCTCTAACCTTAGTAAAACTCTCTATTTTTACCCTGAGGATCACTATATTAGCTGGTGATTGAAATATAGCCCTAGACTCCAGCATGGACTCATCACAATGCTTAACGTCTGTACCCTTAAAACCCCCCTGGAAATATTAGGAAGCTTTTCCAGTGTGCAACTAATAGATGGAGAGAGACTTGGCCCTGCCCCTTGGTCACTTTGATTGACAGTACTGGGAGCCAGTGGAACCCAGGGCCCCAGCAAAGCCAGTATGACACGGATCTAAAGGGACAGGAGAGCTGCTGGCGTACAAGGCGCTGAATCAAATGAGGGCTCAGGTAAGTAAAAGGGAGGTGATGGAAGATGCTGATGCCTAATGTAAAGAATGCATTAAGGTTAAAAATGTTTATGCTTTAGAACCACTTTAAGGCCTGATTTACACCAATGCAGTTTTCCTTTTGCAGGTTTTTTCTTGGGCTAACTTGTTGCTGGGCAGATTAAAAATGCAAACGTGTCAAAAACGCATTATATGAGTTTTCTGCAGCATCTCAACTGAAGTCTATTGAACCAAAAACACAACATTTAGCATTAAAAAAAGTCCCTGATCCTTTACAAAAACACAGTGGCTCAAAAAAAGCATACAAGTGAACGTGTCCCATAAGAAGCCATGGTAAAATGTGACTGTGGTGCGTTTCTGCAAAAAGCACAAAAAAAATGCATTGGAGTGAACCAGGCCTAAAAAGCATATATCACCGTTCTAACCAAACATGGCAAGGACCCCACTAGCTGTGGCAGTTACAGACTAACATTGATACTAAATATTAAAATCTATGCAAAACCTTTAACTCTGAGGTTCCTCCCCCACTTCCACAATGGATTTCACCTGACTAAACGGGATTTATCTCATGAAAAGGAAGGCTAATGCCCAAAGAATAATCTCATTCATGTCCTATCTATCCAAACAGTTCCAGCCAACTCTTCTACCTACAGATGCTGAGAAAGCATTTGATAGGGTGCACTGTGACTATCTGATAACCTTTCAACACCTAGGTTTAGGACCCAACATGCTACATAGTAGGGTTGCACAGATACCGATACTAAGCATTTGCACGAGTGCTTGTACTCGTGTAAATGCTCCGATACCTGAAACAGATACCTTTGTGGTGCGATTTGAGCCCATACAAAATGAATGGGCTCAAATCGCGCTGCAAAGAATAGCATGTTATTTCAACAGGAATGCCGTGAGGTTCCTGTCTGAATCACATGTCGTTTCCCTGTGGGTGTGGTGCAATTTGAGCCATTCATTTTGTATGGCTCAAAGTGCACTGCAAACTGCACTACACAAGTATCGGTGCTCGTCGATCCAATTAAAAAAATTCAACCTATAGTAAAAGATCCACCTTTAAAATCAACCTTAGCAAATCAAATTCTTAATATTACTTTATATAAAACTACAATTAACCATCTAAAACCCAATTTCCCATTCTCATGGAAAACACATCATCTTAGCCCTTTGGGAATTAAGCGTATGCCATGAATTTCTCTCTTTACAGCAAATTATATGCCCTTACTGAACATAGTTACAGCGATGGTCATCTCCAGCTCACTTGTGGCTGGGCAAAATCAGTGTAGTCAAAATGGACATCCTTCTCAGAGCATTGTTCTTGTTTCAGATTATTCCCATGGGCATACCTCCTGTTTCTTTCTAGTTCTTATGTTCGCCGATCACCAAGTACATATGAAGCGGAAAGAAACCTTCTGCTTCATGTCATCCACCACTCTTTACTTAAACCCGTCAGCTCTCCTGCCATCACTAAGAGCAAGAACTGAGCGTTCAAAGACCGCTGATCGCTCAGTTCTCAGTATTCAGTGAGCAGAGAGCTGGTGACTGCAGTCACATGCTCTCTGCTCTGCCTCTTCAGCGCTCACTGGTGCTCCGAGCTGTGGAGGGGGCAGGAGTAGCTGGCTCAGGCTCTCATTGGCAGGCTGTGGCGCTGAGCCAGATGCCAGTAAAGTCAGGATCTCTCCACAGCCTGGACCGGCTCAGTGAAAAAACAAATGATGCATTATGACAAAACATATGATAAAGTGCGGACACAACCAAGCATATATGTGTATCATTCACATAAAGACATCACAAATATAATGTATTAACATTTAGTAACAAATCATGATAAAATTCCAAAAAATAGGATTTTTTTCGACATACTTGCGTGTAAAATCCATTTCTTGGAGTACATCACGGGACACAGAGCAGTCTATAATAATAACTATGTGCGTTATATGCCACCTACAGGTTGATACTGGCCAACCAAACAGGAAGTCCTCCCCCATATAGCCCCTTCTACACAGGAAGTACTTCAGTTTTTGTAGCAAGCAATGAAAATCCAGAAAGAGGGGAGGGACCTCTGAGTCCTGTGATGAACTCCAAGAAATGGATTTTACAGGTAAGTACGTAGAAAAAAATCAATTTCTTTAATGTACATCACGGAACACAGGGCAGGCTATAATAAAGACTATGTGGGATGCCCCAAAGCAATACAAATCTGATGAGTGGGTGACACCATAATATTCACCGCCATCAATCACAAAGGACTAACTTAACCGTTCATAATACACTGCGG
The DNA here is from genome assembly GCF_062004578.1 of Staurois parvus. NCBI lineage: Eukaryota > Metazoa > Chordata > Amphibia > Anura > Ranidae > Staurois > Staurois parvus. The sequence continues at coordinate 9,815,723 of NW_028318190.1, read as the reverse complement.
CCAAAGGTAGAATCCTGCATGGCTCTGACATCCACCTGGTAAAACCTTGTGAATTTATGAACCGAAGACCATATAGCGACTTTGCAAACCTGAGCAACAGATGCCTGTTAGCGGATAGCCCAAGATGCCCCCACACTCCTGCTACAATGTGCTCTCACCTTAGCCCTTCAAAACATAGGCTTGAATGATCAACTGCTGGATCCAACGAGAAATAGTTGATTTGGACACCACCTGCCCTTTCCTGAGTTTTTCTGGCAGAACAAACAAGAAATCTGACTTTGTGCCTTCATCCTCAAGACAACTCTTATAGCCTGTACCACATCCAGGGCATGTAAAGAACTCTTTTGCCGACTGAGGACTAGGAAAAAGTGAGAGCACTTCAAGAAGGAGTGAGAGCTCTGACACCCTTCTTGCAGAATTGATTGCACCAAAAACAAAACCTTCCTAGTTAACAGAACAGAAATTTCCCTAATAGAATTAAATATTGGTTTCTGTAATACTGCCGAGACCAAGTCCCACGAACACAGGGGCTGTCTGACAGGAGGAACAGTACGCATCACTCCCCGCAAAAAAGTACAAACCAAAAAGAGTGAGAAGCAATGGGGCTTTGGACAAAAAAAAAAATGGCCAAAACTGAAGCCTGGCCTTTAAAGTGGGAGTAAACCCACTTTTGTATCTTTCACCTACAGGTAAGCTTACAATAAAGCTTACCTGTAGGTAAAATAAATACCTCCTAAATGTACCCCATTAAGGAGATTTTCGCTCTTTTTGTCCACTGGCGCATGCGCTCTGAAGGAACGGCATACCTATCCCGGTCCTTCAGAGCATCGTGCCAAGACTCCCACACGCCGTCAGTGCGGCTCGTCCAGTACGGCAGCCAGGACTCACAAACCCAGAAGAAAGACCAGGTGAAAATAGAAGCCTCGGCAACGGTGACACCACACCACTGGAGGGCTTTGTTTTAAGGCAAGTCCTGCATAATGTGTTAGCATGCAATATATACTAGCACATTATGACATTACCTTCCAGGGGATTTTTTAATTTTTTTTTCTCCAGCTGCTGTTTACTACTGCTTTAGTAGTACCAACAGCCAACCTCTTCTCTACTCCTAATTGGAAAAAAGACAAAATTCTCCCAATCACACATTTCCACAGATGCTATTTCTGTACCTCACACCAGAAAATCTATAAGTCTTACAAGTTCTATAATAAATGTTCATAGAAACCAGCTTCCTTGTGTTCAACATTGTGTGGATAGCCAAACCTGATACCTCACTATCTTTCAAGATTTGGGTCTCAACAGCCATGCAATCAAATTCAGATAATGTAAAGCTGGGTGCAATATTGGTCCCTGAGAAAGCTCGTCTGGCAGGTTGGGCAGGCCACGGATCGTCCACTGCTAGTTTCACTATGTCCACATACCAAGCCCTCCTGGGCCAGGTTGGCAAAACCAGTATCAATGGAATTGCCTCTTCTCGAATCCGAGTCCCAAGGTATCTTACCCCCACCATCTCGCATCCTGGACACAAACCTGTTCAATTTGCTGTTGAACCTGGACACCAATAGACCTATGTCCAGACACCCCCAACACTGGCAGAAAACCTTGGGATGCAAGGCTCACTCCCCTGGAACTGCCGGCAACGGAGGAAATCCGCCTGCCAATTCTCTACCCCCGGAATGTATACCGCTGACAGAATTAGAATGCGCCCTTCTCCCCAAGCCAGAATGTGGTTTACCTCCTACTCCTGGTACTGTCTTGGTGGTTGATGTATGCTTCTGCTGTCGCATTGTCGGGCTGAATCTTGACTGGCCAACAATGATATGCCCTGAGTTGAGCAGCCCTGACACTGGAGCCAGGATCTTTGTAAACACTTGAAGGGCTGTGACCAACTCAAAAGGTAGTGCTAAGAACTCAAAATGCAGAATTTTTTACTGCAAAATGCTTTTGATGACAGAGAAATATCGGCACACGCAGGTATGTGTCTTTGATATCTATGAGACCTAGAGGCCTTATGTCCCCATTCAGTTTTGGAACCGTGAAAAGGTTTGAATAAAACCCCTGGAATCTTTCGCCTGCTGGAACTTCCATAAATCACACCTTGGGGCAGCAACCAGTTGAGAGTCTACAATAACTTCTTGCTTTTCAATGGATTCGTGGGTACATCTGATTTTTAGAAACAGGGAGGGGGAAAGATCTGAAATTCTAGTCTGTACCCCTGAGCAACCGTTGAAATAACCCACTTGTCCTGGATTAGGTCCCTCCTGACCTCCGAAAATATTAAAAATGTCTTCCCCTCACCCGCACGAGTGGGGACACCTCATAAGGAAACAGATTTTGAGTCTGACTTGGCTGATTTTTCCACCCAAGGCTTTCTCTGGACATGCCCTTGAAATCTACCTCTAGAAGCAGAGCACTATGTACGACGAAAAGATTGCCTGGCAGAAGAGTAACCAGCAACTAAAGTGCTCGACCCCTTAAAAAAGTCAGGCATTTGGATTTCTACTTAAAGGGTAGAAGAGAACTTTTTCCTCAAGATCTTGTGGATATACTCCACCAAATAGATGTTCCCCATGAAAGGAAAACTTGCCAATAACTTCTTGCACGGCAATTCTGCCAACCAACTCTTTAGCCACGACACTCTGCGCTTGTGTACCGACAGAAGAGCCATGAGAGAGATCTGAATTGAATCCTTAAAGGCATCAACTGCAAAATATAAGGCCTGCAGAAAATCTGCCAAAACCATAGCAGAATCCTCCCCCTGAACTGATGGTCTTTAATCAACCGTTTACCATTGTCATTCAGACACTGACAAATGCCAATAGCAGCTACTGCTGGCTGTGCGGCATCCCCTGCCAGGGAAAAGGAGGCTTTGGGAAGTGATTCTAGCTTCTTATCTGTCGGATCCTTAAATACCTGAGCATTATCCACAAGGCAAGTTAAATGCTTATTTAGGGAAGACACAGCTGCATCCACAACTGGCATGCCCCACTTTTTAACAAACTTTTCCTCCATGGGATTGAGGAGGGAAAATCTTTTAGGTGGCACAAAAACCCTGTCAGCATACATAACCTATTCCAGAACAATATGTACCGGAAAGGCCTGAGTACTTTGTGGTGGTTTTAATGAGCCAAAAGAATTGTAAATCACCTCAATTACATCCACTGGGGGAAGCTTGAAACCTGAACAGACCATACCAGTAAGGCCCTGAACTAATAACTTTTGTTTCCCAATCACCTCTTCATCCTCAGGTTCCACCCACTCTTGTTCAAGGACTGGCGGATCCAAGGATGGGGATCTCTCCGGCTTTTACACCCTTGAGCCACTGATGCAACCATCCCTGCAATTGTGTCTTCTAACCCAGCTAAGGCTTATACAAGATGATCCTTGGTTAGATACACTGAAGTGGACGCGCCAGTAGTAGCCACAATACCGAACAAAGGCAGCGGCTCATGTTGACCTGTTTCCCCTGGCCTTTCAGGAAAAGATATCACAGAGGAACTCCTGTGGCAGGGCACAGTGGCTGGGGAAGCACAGTGGCTAAATGGTTAGCACTTCCGCAGAACTAGGGTCGTAGGTTCAAATCCAAACCACGGCACCACCTGTCTGGAGTTTGCATGTTCTCCCTGTGCCTGCGTGGGTTTCCTCTGGGTACTCCAAAGACATGCTGGTAGGTTAATTGGATCCGGTCTAAATTGGCCCTAGTATGTGTATGTATGAATGTAAGTTAGGGACATTAGGTTGTACACCCCTTGAGGGCTAGGGACTGATGTCAATGTGCAATATATATGTAAAGTACTGTGTAAACTGATAGCGCAATACAAGTACCTGTAACAATAATAACTAGGCTCCTCAGGACCTAGCAGCACTGCATTTGTACCCATTCCCACTGTGCCTCACCCCTACGCTTTCTGGAAGACATTACTCCACCAGCGTCTCAAGACCAGTGTAAGAATATTGAATAACACAGAGCCCAGGATACAGCAATGCTAGCAGATTTAATAACACACAATGCATTCTGCTGAACAGAGGGCAACATAAAACACAACCCTGTTGCCTGACAGGCCAAACCCCCAGGGAAGTAGTCACGTGTCCTTAGTATAACCTGCCCTGGGTATTGCCCATCCCACAATAGCTGAGCAGTAATAGCGGCAGCCCATGTGTGCCCAGGAAGCATCTCACATAAATAATATAACCAACCTCCTCTTCCTTAAGCTACTGCGCATGTCCCACGGTCGTACAGCCGAGCACATGCACAGTAACCTAAGTAAATAAAATATTACAGGTAGGCATAGGCAGCGAGAACCGGAAACCCCGGGGATTCTTCTTATCTAGTGAGGTTCGGGTACCATCTATTTTGGCTAACAGCTTTTTTGAATGGATCCGACTGAAGCCCTTGACTCTCAGCAGAACCATTCTGGACCTCCAAGTATGCTCCCAGAGCACATGCAGCACATGTCAGTGACCATTCACCTTACAGACACTGGTGAAAATACTGAAGTAATTCCTATTTAGCAGGGGTTATATAGGGGAGGACTTGCTGTTTGATTGGTCGGCCCGTGTCCATTCATCTATAGGTGGCATATAACCCACATAGTAATTAACTTAGCCTGCTCTGTGTGCCATGATGTACGATAAAGAAAGTGAAAAATCTTGCACAATAATTCTACTTTTCAATTGTGATCAGAAGTGATCCACCAGAAGAAAGCCTCCACCAACTCCCAAAGAGCAAACACTCACCTCCACTAATTGACTTCCACTACAAAAGGTCAAACTTACATTTTAGTCAGGAACCAGGAGTTGCTGTCTTCCCTAAATCAGCCTTTTTGAGATATGGGTTTGATGTTTTAGATTATTATTTTATAATTATTTTATGAGTAAAATGTACTGTGCTATTAGTTTATTTAGCATGTTCCACCTGCTGACAATTCAGGGGAGGACAAGTCTATCCAATGATGGATACTTATACGAAGCAGGAAAAAATGGCCACACAAGTGTTAAACAGTCACACCTTGATGGTGAGAAGGCAACAGGTTTGGAGATCCAAAGGACACCAGGTGAACCAATGGTCAATAATGACACCCTGAGTGCCATCCATGGGAGAGTTTGCAAACCTTCCCAGAGGAGGTCCATCACAGGTGTGGAGACACTCCAGACAGAGCAGCATTCTCAGAATGACAAGAAGGTATAACACTCTCCCCAATCAAACTGCAAAACAGCATCTTAAACTTCCAGATTTAAAAGGATCATCTGGAGGTCTCTCCTTGAGTACCGCAAGAAGGGGAAATTTCTTGACAGATAAGGAAGAGAGCACAAATCCACCATATGGGGATCCCTTTAATGAGGGAATAAACTGAACCCCTACACCTGACAGTGAGCCAAAATTACCAACATTGGATCCACGAGAAGCAATCACCAAGCAAGGCCTGCAGAAGGTCCAGCTGAAAAATTCTAAATGTGAAATTTACAGAAAACAGACCCAGCTTAGGTAGGTAGGGTCTCCTCAGTGCAATGGGGATGCCAAGTGAATACACTATGGTGTACATAAGGTCCACTGCTTAGAGCAGGTACTTCTAGGGTATGTTGAATGGGCAGCACTTTATCAGAAAAAGAACCAACCGGAGCCAATTGTTATTGACCTTGTAGATACGGGGATCCCTTGGGAGAGAGATTGGACTGATGCGTAGCATATATCTCAAAGATCAACAGAACTCAGCGTCAAGGTGGAATCCAGTGTGTCAAGGTGGAACCAGAGGTTCCAGGGAGCAGGAGACTCAAACACTGGGCAGATACACTCTTGAGAACAGCTCTATCAGAAGGCTGATGGACAACTGAACAAGAGGGTAATAGCAAGGATTACACATGAGAGTTAAAGGGTGTGACCTGAACACCTAAACGTGAGGTACACTGCCTAGGAACCCAGCTTAATAAAGAAACTGCCCCTCACTTGAAGTAGGGGGAATTCCTTCATGCAGAAGAGTTACCAAAGACATTGGAAGACAGAATCTAAATGCCAATGTATAAGAACTGCAGGGACAAGATAAAGGAGCAGGGTGATGTTTTTCCAACCGCTCCACTCATTTAGCGAATGAGTAGGGATACTCATTTACATAGGGAGAGGATCTAGGGTTCCAGACTTGTCCAAATTCTGACAAGTCACCATCCCCCCCAGCCACCAGACCAGGGTTATGGGACGAGACCCTTGTCCTCATCAACTGCTTTGCCAGGGGGATCCCCTTCTCCAGAGCAGAGCACCCTCCCAACTCCGTTGGTAAGGGCATGTGGCCTGGTATGGTTCCACATGCTCCTCCCCCGCTGACAGCACGGACAAGTCATTGTTTTAGGATGGCAACAGGTGCCAGCTTCTTAACAACCAGCAGCCCTGAACTGAACACTACTGAACTGTCAATACTAAAAATGTTTCAATTCTCGCTGCAGTAGGCCTGCAGTAAAATGACGTACAAAAAACACAAGTTAAATACCGCAACATTATAAAAAATGCAGTATTTAACATGGGCTTTTTTGTGAATTATACACTCCTGAGTTAAATACCATACGAGTTATTTTAATCCGAATAATCATGCGGTAGCAAAACAGTGAATTTAGCCCGTTATTTGTTAAATAGCGCATGGCTAGACCACAACTTATTAACCACTTGCCCTCCTGAGGATTTACCCCCCTTCCTAACCAGGCCATTTTTTGCATTACGACACTGCGGTACTTTAACTGACGCGCGGTCATGCAATGCTACAACCAAATGAAATTTACGTCCTTTTTTCCCACGAATTGAGGTTTCGGTGCTATTTGATCACCTGTGCATTTTTTATTTTTTGTGCTACAAAAAAAAAAAAAAAAGACAATTTTGCAAAAAAAAAAAAAAAAAAAAAAACAAAACAATTTTTGACTTTGTTATTAAACATGTCCAGTAAAAAATTTTTTAAACAAATCAAATTTCGTCATTAATTTTGGCAAAAATGTATTCTGCTACGTCTTTGCTAAAAAAAAAAAAATCCCAATATGTGTAAATTAATTGGTTTACATGAAAGTTATAGCGTTTACAAAATGGCGATATATATACTGGATTTTTTTTTTTTTTACAATCTCTTTTCAGTGAACTGACATTTAGAAATGCTTATGCGGCATTTACCAGGCTTTACTTATTTTTGCTGTATGTACTGTATAAACCTGCAGTGAAATGACATTTCCATAATCGCATATATTTGGCTTAAATGTGTCACATGACCCAAATATCGTATGTGATATCCTTTTGTGCTTTGACCCCCTAGTCATTTAATGTTAAAAGAGAAAGAAGTGAGTTTGTGGGGAAGCAGAAAATGTAAGACTGTTGTGCTGACACACCAGTTATTTATGTGCCCCTGTTCATGAAATCCCAGCACCATGGGATTCTTCCACCTTCTTCTTCAAACCCACTCTGCCTAATTATTAAGTGTTTAGGGTCAGTCAAACCTAGAAAATCTGTGCAGGCAAAGCCAAAATAGGACCAAGGTGCAACACTGAGTTCATGATTCAGACAAATAAGCTAGGTCCACATCTATGCATGAGCAGTAGATGCATCTTTGCGATGTGTTTTCCCAGAGTATTTTGCATTTTTTATGTGCATTTCAAAAACGAATGTATGTGCGTTTTTCCTGCAATTCTATTTAAATCTATGGAGCCAAAAACGTGCCTTGCTGGTTGTAAAAAAAAAAAAAAAAAAAAAAAAAGTCCCTGTACCTTCCAAAAAACACACTGCAGGAAATTGCATAGATGTGCATTTCTGTGGATCTATGAAAACGCTAAAAAAAACAAAACAAAAAACACATAGATGTGAACCAGGCCTAACTGACTAGGATAATGTGAAAGCAAAGTAATGACAATATGCCTCTATCAACCAAATTGTTTTTCCAGAGATCAATGAAAATCACCATGGTAATATCAAGCTCGGCTTTTGCCAAAGCTCTTCACACTACACCCACTATTTTGGCTCACCTCCGTGTGATGTTTTCTCTTTTTCTTCATCTTCTGCAATCATTTCTGCCATCTGGAGAATGTCTGCCTCAAAGGGATCTGATGGAACTTTTTCTTTGAGGTCTTCAATTGCATCTATAATTTTATCAGCATTGTCCAGAGTTGTGGGGATCAGCATTGGGACTGGAACCTACAAATGCATTTGATTTTTATATGCCATTTTCTAAAATACTTAAAAATTATCTAACTATTGCAACCCAAAGGTCAAATCATACACAGACAGTTTGAGTCAAGTTACACAGACAAATGTTAGTAGCTTTACTGCACTCGTGAAATCACTAAGGACCCATTCACACTTGGCATTAACCTGCATTAAGGTGGCCCAATTTTGAACATTATGCCAACCTACCAGACTAGACAGGAAAAAAATCCTACAGTATTTTTTCCTAAGTAGTGCACCACAACACAAGTATAATACTTGCTTTCACAAGGAAACACTCTTGGTTAGCTTTGTTAAAATAAATGCATTTTAGTAAACCTTTATTCAGGGACACACTTTGGCATGATTTTATTACATAGGTTCAAAAGACCCCTTATAGCCAAATTCTAAGAACAAGAACATAACAATCCACTTGTTCTATAGTAATATAAATTGATAAACAATTGCTTTTCATCAAAAATAAAAATTATCAGTTCAAAAACAATTTTCTTGCCTTCAGGTGATTTTACAAAAAAGTAAACCAGCTGCCTGATACAGTGAAGGAAATAAGTTTTTGATCCCCTGCTGATTTTGAATGTTTGCCCACTCACAAAGAAATGATCAATCTAAAAAATCAAATGGTACATGTATTGTAACACTGAGAGACAGAATAGCAACAAAAAATTCAAAAGAAATGCATGTCTAACAAATTATGCACTGATTTGCATGTTCATGAGAGAAATAAGTATTTGATCCCCTTCACAAAACATGACTTAGTACTTGGTGGCAAATCTCTTGTTGGCAATCACAGAGGTCAGACGTTTCCTGTAGTTGGCCACCAGATTTGCACACATCTCAGGAGGGATTTTGGCCCACTCCTCTTGGCAGATCCTCTCCAAGTCATTAAGGTTTGGTGGCTGACGTTTGGCAACTCAAACTTTTAACTCCCTCCACAGATTTTCAATCGGATTAAGGTCGGGAGACTGGCTAGGCCACTCCAGGACCTCAATGTGCTTCTTCATGAGCCACTCCTTTGTTGCCTTGGCTGTGTGTTTTGGGTCACTGTCATGCTGGAACACCCATCCACGAACCATTTTCAATGCCCTGGCTGAGGGAAGAAGGTTCTCACCCAAGAATTGACGGTACATTGCCCTGTCCATCGTCCCTTTGACGTGGTGCAGTTGTCCCCTTAGCAGAAAAACACCCCCAAAGCAGAATGTTTCCACCACGTTTGACAGTTGGGATAATGTTCTTGGGGTCATAGGCAGCATTGCTCCTCCTCCAAACACGGCGAGTTGATGCCAAAGAGCTCGATTTTGGTCTCCTCTGACCACAACACTTTCAACCAGTCCTCCTCTGCATCGTTCAGATGTTCAGCGGCAAACTTCAAACGGGCCTGGAGATGTGCTTTCTTGAGCAGAGGGACCTTGAGGGCATTGCAAGATTTCAATCCTTGTCGGCATAGTGGGTTACCAATTGTTTTCTTGGTGACTGTGGTTCCAGCTGCCTGGAGATCATTGACAAGATCCTCATGTGTAGTTCTGGGATGATTCCTCACTGTTCTCATGATCATTGACACTCCACGGGGTGAGATCTTGAATGGTGCACCAGACCTAGGGAGACTGACAGTTGTTTTGTGTTTCTTTCATTTGCGAATGATTGCACCAACTATTGTCACCTTCTCACCAAGCTGTTTGGCGATAGTTTGGTAGCCCAGTCCAGCTTGTGTAGGTCTACAATCTTGTCCCTGACATCCTTGGACAGCTCTTTAGTCTATGCCATGGTGGAGAGTTTGGAATCTGATTGTTTGATTGCTCCTGTGGACAGGTGTCTTTTATACAGGTAAAAAAATTAAATTAGCAGCACTCCCTTTAAGAGACTGCTTCTAATCTCGGCTTGTTACCTGTATGAAAGACACCTGGTAGCCAGAAATCCAGCTGAATGGTAGGGGATCAAATACTTATTTCCCTCATGAATATGCAAATCAGTGCATACTTTGTTAGACATACATTTCTATTCAATTTTTTGTTGCTATTCTGTCTCTCAGTGTTACAATACACCGAACATTCGATTTTTAGACAGATCATTTCTTTATGAGTGGGTAAACAATCAAAATCAGCAGGGGATCAAATACATATTTCCTTCACTGTAGTAATGAATACATATTTTTACACTCTATTAGCACTTAACTGAATTATCAGTTCACATTTTGTTTGAGCTTGAACGAAGCCCAGACAAAAAATAAACAATATTTTGCAGTTTACTAGTGCTTAGACGCAATGGCTGCATTAGTTTCCTTTTTTTGTTCCTATCTTCTTTCCCCCCTGCTTTTCACCTGGTGATACTGCCAGTAACACACTTCCTGTCTTAGGGTGACAGCAATGATTAACTGTACTGTATCTACAGTATGAAGAAGCATTGTCACCCAAAGGGAGAAAGTGTATTTGGACTATAGAATATCTCTTGCCTCCATAACATGGGGGAAGGCGTTCTGTAGTTCACAGAAGTGAGCTGGGCATGGCATATAACACCATTTTTGAAAACACTGCAGAGTGCATAGAACAGCACTGGATTTCTGGCACCTATCAAAGTTAACAAAACACTTTCAGTGTTAAAGTTAACAGGTCATAAGGAAGCATATAATACAGGGTCAGTGTTAGGGTTTATGTACAATTTGAAGTATTTTAACAAAAAACACATTTACATTTCACTTTTCGTCTTGTATAAACATTAGAAATACACAAAGTTCTGACTATAAAGATGTACATACGTACAAAAAAAAAAAAGTGCAGGTCTGCTTTTGCCCTGTACTAATCAGTTTTACAGGAGAGTTCTAAAATTATCAGTCGACCAAAAAAGAAACTCACAGGTAGCGGTAAACTTAGCGGGACTGGGGCAAACTGGGTGTACAGGTGCATGGGAACAGGAACAAATACTGGCACAGGTACAGGAATCACCAAAATCTGTGGTTTTCCATCATCTTCTGCAGAAAAACACATAAGAGAGTCATAACAGATACTTCATAAAAAAAACACCAAAAATGTCTTATCTAAAATTCTGAAGTTCAAAAGAGGACTATTGTATGGTCTATAACTTAAAGAACAAATTACATTTACATGATGCCTACACATAAAATGCATGCATAATAATATATGCATAAACTTATTGGTGGAAATGTACACAGGGTACCCTATATAAATGTGTAGACGTATGCCATTTGCCAGTTCCAGGAGAGAGTAACTGAATTTGGGGGATAGTTCAAGGGACTTTTCTGCTGAGATGAAAAATGAGTGTTTGTGGGTGGAATACCGTTCTATTCTCTAGGGACATTGTTCCTGCATCAGAGATAAAGCACAAGGCATGGCTGAGCCAGGGGTAGACGTACAAGGATATTTCTAAGAGTTGGGATGAAATGAGACTGAGGTGAGAATAGTTATCAGGAGCAATGCTCAGTCAGAATGTGACTGATATTCTAAATATTCCATTGGTGACTTGGGGATGGAAACAATGAGATCTACTGGGACAATGTACTGTTCAGCAGAATGAAATATTTGGCAAAGAAACTGGTTTGCTGAATTGCAGGAGCATTTTGGCGTTTGGGATGGAGGACAATGAGAAAACAGGGCCAGCAACACTGTGTGAGACGGTAAGACAGTGGTCAAATGGTTCAATTGCCATTATAGGTGGTTTGCTTTTTACTGTTCGACAAATATTCGATCTTCTTTCAATACATATACATTCACAAGCATCCATTGCTTCCGATCAGGTTTTAGTGGTGCAGCAAAATGAAGATTCTGGTGCCAAAACCATAACTTCAAGATGCACTTGGCTGAAAACCAAACCAGACAGTTTTTAAAATTTTTTGTAAAATTTAAATAATGTGGCTGGCAATTTTGCAATGAAGTCACTAGGAGGCTTTTTTGCATTGAAGAAGTCAATGGGGACGCGACTTTGCATTGAAGTCACTAGGGGGCGTTTTTGCATGAAAGCCTATGAGATGCAACTGCACATATTGGCACCTTTTATCCTATCAGCATTTTGCCGAGAACACTATTTTCGCCTGATTTTTCGGCCATGGATATATTGGTGCATCCCTAGTAGGTTTATACTGCTCTCCTGTTAAGTACATGCAGTAATACTAACATTTTATGTATATTATTGTTTTTCTTACTCGTCATGAAGAAAAATAATGCGCCCCTACCAAGCTTTGGTTTCACTTGTACCTGTTTGACACTCCTTGTGCTGAGTGTGAGGTTTACAAGAGGTGGCCTTGGTCTGTGAGATTGGTTTGCACAGCAGAGCTTTGTTCTTGAGGAGTCTAGGGGGCTGTGAAGGAGGAAGCTTTAGAGCATCTGTTTGGGTACTTGCCTGAAAAAGACAAAATTAAATATTAACACATGCACGATACAAAACAAGTCACAAAGGGCTCACGTAGAACGTCAATTTACTTACATCTCCAATTATTTTAGCGCTCACAGTTGGAACAGCACCTGCACAAAAAAAACCCCACATTGATTAGGAAACCATACAAATTAAAAATGAGCATATAGACCCATGACATCAATCATGTTGGAAAAAGAAAAAAATACATTTCATAAATAACTTTTTTTTCCCTTTACTTTTTTTAGTCAAAGATATAGACATAAATTTGGGCCAATCCAGGAAAATCCCTCCTCCACCCAACATGCCTGAGTTTGTAGCACAGAGCTTGACAGATTCGCCTTGAATCTAGGAGCCAGCTAAAAAAGCTAGGAGACTTTTTTTTTTTTTTTTAGTGCAGCGTGGGTTGTTAGCACCCAGGACTTCATGAGATGCGATTTGCCATGCGATAATCATGGCAAAAACGCACCACGTTTTTGGCACCGTTAAAAATATTGCCACCTAAACCTGTGTTTTGAAAGCAAAACTATTCTCCAGCAATCCCAAAGCGCCCAGGTGTGAATGGCACTGCCTTGGTTCATACATGGGATGACAGACTAGATATTTTGTGTTCCTATTGAGGTTGTTCACACAGATGCAATTCACACTTGTTTTTTGAGTGCTATTATGAAAAGGGTACTCTGCGAGTTTGTAGCAGTGCGTCCAGACACACAAGTCAGAGTAGAATGGCATGCAGAGATAAGCGTTCACATAGGACTGCTATTGAGAGGAGTTTTCCCACTGAAGTCTGTGAGGCATGATTTCCCATTGAAGTCAATGGGAGATAGTGTGTGGAGCCAGGACGCAATTTCTAGTTGCCATGGCAACCTGGGATTTCTCGAGCCCTGTTGTAGAAAGCAGTACCAAAAGCATTAACAAAACACAAAGGAAGGAGGCCTGTGTCCCTCAATACACTGCAAGAAAAATAGATTATGAGTACCAAAAAAATAGAGTTTTTGCATTTGCTATATAATCCTACTAGATTGCCTACAGGAGGACACTGGCAAACAAACCCCCTCCCTCCTACCCCCCTAAGACTCAGGTTTTGCTGCAAAGCAGTACCAAAAGCATGATTGTACACACAGGTGGCTGGGACTTGTGTCCTTAAAGCAAAACTTTACTTATAAATTGATAATAGTCTTCATCAAGGAACATACATTTTATATTAATAATTCTGCTACCTAAATTAGTGTGCGCTGTAAACAGTCTCCAGCATTGTTCCTGTTTTTTCTTGCTGGAGGCTTTCATTTTGCGGAAGCCCACAGCACCTGAACAGCAGTAAATCTTTAGGCTGTCAAGACAACAGTTGAGCATGTGCAGAGCAGGGTGAGATATTGTATTACTAAATTTTAAACAGTATAGGCACTTTTTTTTTTTTACATAGCAAAACCTACAATAGAGTCAGCCTGAAGTGATCTAGCAGGACTTCATTTTCTAACATTCCAAACTCCAAGAAAATGATTTTACATTGAGTACTTGGGACTGCATGTTATGAATGACAAAGAAAGAAACAGTCTTTGTGTAGGAAGCAGTGGTTGCAAGATAAATTCTCACAGCCTGAACTATATCCAGGCAGTGAAGGGAGATCCCCTCCTGAAGAACTGGAGCCAGAGGGAAGGAAGAATGATAACCTGGTTGAGGCGAAAGATCAAAACTACTTCAGGTGGGAAGGATGTTCTGGCCATCAACACCCCCTTTCTATGTGCAAGACCAGAAAGGGGAATTTACAAGAAGAGGAAGCCAGGTCAGATACCTCTCGGACATAATGGCAACATAAAAAATATAACCTTGTGAAGAATGGAAAGGGAATATTTCCGACAAGTTCAAGAGGTGGTTTTTGAAATTCCAAATTTAGATCCACAGGCTTACAGGGGAGCGAACAGTGACGCCACAAGGCAGAGACCCTGCATTGTGATGGATTTGGTAAAATGCCTATTCTGTTTAAAATATACATTTTATACATATTTACTTTTATACTTTTTTATATTTCTAAATATATGTGTTGTGCGTATATATATATTTTGTCTGCTGGGCTTTGCAGTCCTCCTTAACTTGTTTTGCTCAGAGCGATGCTCTCAACCCCTCCCTTCGCACTGAGAGGACCTTTTACTTTGGGAATGTGAGGGGGGGGGGGTGAAGAGATAACGGGATGAGAAGCAAGCATCAAGTTTCTACATTTCTCCTATATTTCAACCAAGAAAAATGTGCCTTTCAGAATGTGACTGTATATATGTAATAGTGACGTATACTCTATTGTTCTCTATGTATAAAAGATTAAGCACCGCCCTGCAATAAACAGAGATGAGATGATGTGAAAGTGGTTGTACTGGACAGTTGTCCGTGTAATTATTTTCCGGCGTGCACGCAATCCATATCTCAAAATTAGGAACAGCACCAGAAATCCTACCCTGAGCCCGATTGTGGTTCTCCCAACCTTTTTAGCTGGCGCCCAACGTGGGGCCCCAGGTTCTGATCGATGGAAGGCCGTGTGAGGGACTGAGCGGCTGGCTGGGACAGACCAAAAGGGATTTGCGCACCCCTGAGAGTACGGTAGGTACTTTTTATACTTACCACTGTACGATTTGTTTCTGTCCAGCCTTGGCGCCAGTTTTGTCGACTTCCAGAGGTCATCAAGAGCGGCAGGTAATTTTTATTGCTCGCCTGGGGCTGTTTAACGAACCTGCCACTGGATTTCTGCTGACTGTGTATTTGTTCAATGTCTGTCGTCCTGTGCGACTGTGATAACTCAGTAGACTGAAAGATAAGTTGCAATGAGTGTCCTGACCAGGTGAGCTGTGGGCCCCTGGAAGACGGAACCTTGCAATATGTTGCAATGAGATTTCTGACCAGGTGAGCTGTTGGCCCCTGGAAGATGGAACCTTGCAACAAGCGTCTACGGACGGTGACTCGGGGTTGACGGTGTGAGACCCCTGAGGGTTTAGTTCAGCTGCTGAGGCTTCACGGAGCGAGGGGAGGCAGGTGTAATGTCCTGTTCTGAGTGTATTTGTGAATCACTGTTTGTTCTGAGATAAGACAGAAAGCAGCGGAATAGGGATATTAATCTAATAGTTGCCCTTGCTGCTTCTGAAACTGTTAGCCGAGACTAAGGTGAAAGAACAGAACAGAGTGAGAAGTTGTGTGACCCAGAGAGAGGGGGGGGAAGATGGGTCAGAAGACAGTCAAGCCACAGAAAGTATTATTAGTATGTGATATTGTAAAAAGGAGAGAAGGAAGTGAAGCAGTTAAAAAGTTATCTAAAGTAGCGAAAGTTTGTAAGCTGAAGGTCAGGATTGGCATAAATCATTGTAGGAACAGAGAGGAATGTTATGTGATAAAGGTTTGCTGAACGTGACAGAAGTTTGGTACAGAACTGGAAAAGTGTTGTATAAAGAAGGATAGTTGGAAGAAATTCAAGAAAATGGCAATTGTATAATGTATTTGTATCACAAAATTGTAAATGGAAGTGTGCTAAAACCACCGTCCTATGTTGGAATGTGGGGTGGAGGAGGGGAGGGACAGCCCTGCCCTTCATCTAACGCCTACTTTATGCCCACCACCCCAGCCCTGCCCAGTACACTTCCTGCTAGCAGCCATCTTGCTACACCTGTGTTGTCACTTCCTGCCCAGCCCAGTGCACTTCCATCCGGCGGCCATCTTGGTACACCCGGAAGGCCTAAACAAGGAGTTTATCCAGTTCTCCCTGTTCTAAACCAGGATGGTTCCTACCACACTCCCGTTTTCCCCAATATGGAAGCGTCACCTTCACAAGCCAGATATATGAATGACAATGCGTTTGAGCCGAATGATCAACAACCTCAAGCAGGAAGGATGCCGATAGGTATGACTCCCAAACCTATGCCAGATGTCCAATTGAATGACAATGCATCTGAATGGAGTGATCAACAGTTGCAAGCAACAAGGGCGCCAATAGATTTGACTCCCAAACCCACGCACAGTGGAGCACAACCTAAACAGGAACAGTACACAAGACAACACCGACATTCAAGATTAGCAGAAGGGGCACCGGTAATGTATGTTGCTTTTACCCCATCACAAGCAGCGGCCTTAGTGGCGAGTCTGCCTGACCCAGAGAAACAGCCAATACCCTTTTATCGCAGGGTAGTGCAGATACAAGAAACTTACTCAGCTGCTTGGAAAGACCTGCTCAGTCTATGCCAAATTAAAGCAGGACATGTTTTCTGGCCAGTTATGCAGATGGCCTTCAATGATGCCTGCCTGACAAGTGTTATTTCCTATTCTTCAGGCGTGGAGTTCTGTGCCCAGCTCCTCGACTGGGCAAAGGAGAAATTGGCGGATCAGACTACCATGATTCAAGACATCACCCAAGATAAAGGGGAGTCTGTGGAGAAGTATTATGCCAGACTCATACAGGCCTTTGATGATCTGGGCTTCTCTCAATATGAAAAGGCACACACACACATGCTCTCAACTGCTTTTGTCTCAGGGCTCAAAGAGGATATTAGAAAAGGTCTGATGGTGGCCCGCCCTGAATACCGCTCTATGAAGATGTCTGACTTACTGTTGGTGGCCAGAGGCATAGAAAATCAAAAAGGGAAAAAACCAGCGCCCCTCATGGTGGTCAATGACGAAGATCCCACCTACACTCGTCCACCACCATTGCCCAATATCAGGGAAAGGATCACCTGTTATAACTGTGGGAGACGGGGACATTTTAGAAGAGAATGCAGAGCCCCAACATATCCCAAACAAGACAGAGACCCCCAGGAAGGGCAGCGTGAATATCAACCACCACGCCCCAACTCTCGTTAGGAAATGGGCAAACCCATGTCACCCCTTATGGCAGTATCCTCGAACAAGACTGGGGGACCGTGTAGCTGTAATCCAGGATATTCCCCAACCTAAAGCAGCTAAACAACTGCATGCCTTTCTTGGACTCATATCCTACTGCAGGGCATGGATCCCTGATGCATCGGTCCTCATGCAACCACTCTATGATGCTCTCAAGTCTGTGTTATTTACATTGTCAAGTGAGGCCCTGGACAATTTTATTCTACTGAAGCAAGCAATATCCACCGCTCCTGCCTTGGGACTTCCAGATTATGAGAAACCTTTCAAACTGTGTCAGGAAAGCAAGGCCACGCCACGGAGGTCCTAGCTCAAGTACATGGAGGGCAAACCAGACCCATTGGGTACTATTCTTGCCATTTGGACCCCGTAGCTAGGGGTGGTCCTTCATGTCTAAAGAGCCATCTTCGCTGCTCAAGCACTGTTGGACAAAACTTCAGATCTCGTTTTAGCACACCTCCTGCTTCTTCTGGCACCGCATGACATTGCTGCCATTCTGAATCAAGTACAACCCCGACACCTGTCCATGGCCAGACATCTACGGTTGCAAATCTCCCTCCTCATTCCTGACAATGTGACCCTCCAAAGGTGTCTCACCCTCAACCCAGCCACCCTTCTGCCATTTTTCGAGGGGGGAGAAGAAGGTGAAGAAGGAGACCCCTGCACTACTCCACATGACTGCCTTGAAATGATGCGCATGGAAACCACACATCTCCCTACAGTGAGTGAAATTCCTCTGGAAAACCCTGATTACACACTTTTTGTGGATGGTTCCAGATATGCAGATGAAGGAGGCAAGTACCACACAGGTTATGCAGTGATCTCGGAATTTGAAATTCTACAAGCAGGAGCATTATCACCAACTTTATCTGCCCAGGAAGCAGAGCTTCAAGCCCTCACTACAGCGTGTAAGATGGCAGAAGGTAAAAGAGCCAATATTTACACAGACTCAAGGTACACCTTTGGAGTAGCTCATGACTTCGGTATCATCTGGAAAGCCAGAGGCTGGAACACCGGTAAAACACGGCCCAGCCATCAAGGATTTAATGGAAGCACTGCTCCTGCCTGATCAAGTGGCTGTCTTGAAGGTTAAAGCACATGGTAAACTGAATTCTCAAGAGGCCAGAGGGAACCACTTGGCGGATATAGCTGCTAAAGAAGCAGCGAAAAACCAACGAAAAACGTCTGAGGTGGCTGAAGAGGAGAGTGAGACCTCAGTACAGATACTTTTGGCAGTGCATGTGCCATCAGACAAGCAATATCTGATTTCTATGTAAATGGCTGCTTATACAGAAGAAAGGCTGGAATGGATTGATAAAGGAGCAGACTACGATGGAGAATTGTATTCGATGAAAGGAAAAACTTGTTTACCAAAACATATGTATCCAGCAATTGTCCAATGGGCGCATAGACATGCACATTTCTCTAAGAACTTAATGAATTCACTGATCAACAAGTATTACTGGGCTTCAGGGATAACTACCTTAACCAGAAATTACTGCACCTCGTGTGTAGTATGTGCAAAATGCAACCTGGGGAGGACGAAAAAGACACCGCAGAAACATCTGGCAAAACCCCTCTATCCATTCCAGAGGATACAGATTGATCATAGCCAAATGCCAAAAAGTGGACGATATGAATATGCCCTAGTGGTGGTGGACATGTTCTCTGGTTGGCCAGAAGCCTATGCTGTTACAAACATGACAGCCAAGACCACGGCTAAGAAATTACTGAGTGAGGTAGTCTGTAGATTTGGGGTCCCAGAGGTGATAGAGAGTGATCAGGGTCCAACCTTCACAGCAACCCTTACAAAAGAGATTTGGACAGCACTGGGGGTCGAGTTGGCCCTACACACCCCATATCACCCTCAAAGCAGTAGGAAGGTAGAAAGGATGAATGGGAATCTAAAAAACAGGATGCTAAAGATGGCCCAAGAGACTAACATGAGTTGGCCATACGGTTTGCCTATTGCTCTGTTTAGTGTCAGACACCCCCCCCCCCCCCCCCGGGGGGAAACATGCCCTGTCCCCTTAAGAAATTTTGTTTAGCTCAGCCCCCAGACTTGGCTGTTACTTTCCACAACAGTTGCAATTACAATTTGATGTGTTAACTGATTATGTGACTGTATTATCACGTGAATTAACCTGTATCCATGTCCAAGTGTTTTCTCCATTCTAGATTCTGAGTCAGATACAGGAACTCACAGCCTATCACCCGGAGATTGGGTATTCGTAAATAAATTTATGAGGAAACATTCCCTTGAGCCAAGATATGATGGTCCCTTCCAAGTTCTGCTGACCACAGCCCCTTCTGACAAGGTGGCCGGGAAGAACACTTGGATACACGCCTCCCACTGCAAGAAAGTCCCAAACCCTGAGGAGAAGGCGTCATCTACACATTGACAACTATGTTGTATATCCTTTTTCTTATAAGTCTGACAGAGGCTCAACAGGTGGCTATCACCGAAATAGGTGACACCACTATATTTTGGTACAACTCATCCAACATTCATGTAGCTATTTTCACCTTTGATTTCTGTAGTATAGATCCCATGTGGTGCTATGACCATAATCTATATGATCTTGACATAATGAGCATGTTCCGATAGTAGTGAGCAAATATACATATGTGTCACGGATGATTACTGGGAACCAAAAGATTAGAAACAGATTGGAAGGGATTTGGACTGGTGAGTGTGCCCTTGCAAAGGCCATTATGCCTCTCCACATCCTAGCAGAAAATACCCATGACCCAATGCCTGGCCGTAGGAGGAAGCGAAAAGCTCCTTCTGGAAGTTTTGATCCACCTGTGTATATAGATGCCATTGGAGTCCCAAGGGGGGTGCCTAATAAATTCAAAGCAAGAGACCAAGTAAAAGCAGGCTTCGAATTTCTGATCCCCATAATAACTGTTAATAAAAATGTACATTGGATAAATTACATATACTACAACCAACAGAGGTTTGTGAATTACACCAGGGATGCCCTTCAAGGAATCGTTGACCAGCTAGCCCCTACATTCTACATGACATTCCAGAATAGAATGGCTCTGGACATGATTTTAGCGGAAAAAGGTGTTTGTAAAATGATAGAAGGAACCGGAACATGTTGTACATATATTCCTGACAATACTGGCCCGAATGGTAAGGTTACGCTGGCTATAAAGAAATTAGGTCTGTCAGTGGAGCTGAAAAAGAACTCAGGTATCTCAGACCCGTGGGATCAATATTTTAGCTGGATGAGTGGGTGGCAAAAAGTGCTTGCCCAAATAGGGGTAACAGTATTAATAATTCTAGTTCTTTTAGCTCTGATTGTATGTTGTATTCTATCATTTGTAAAGAAGTTAATAAGCAAGGCTGTAGACAACAGCACACCTATATTTCTCCATCAAGAAGAGGAAGACCCTTTTGTGATGGAAGAGGATAAACTTTTCACTCCTCTACAGTCCCTCCCCGTCAACAGAAATTTCACAATTTTGTAGGGATAGCATCTGACTTCCTTATGTACAAAGTCTGTGGCGAGGGAGGTGATGAAATAGTCATCACTTGTCTAACGTACAGCATAAAAGAGTTCCAAGGTACATAAGGACAGATGAGCTAGGCTTTATAGGGACAGAGTAAAATAGTCATTTTAAGGGAGGACTGTGATGGATTTGGTAAAATGCCTATTCTGTTTTCTGTTTAAAATATACATATTTACTTTTATACTTTTTTATATTTCTAAATATATGTGTTGTGCGTATATATATATTTTGTCTGCTGGGCTTTGCAGTCCTCCTTAACTTGTTTTGCTCAGAGCGATGCTCTCAACCCCTCCCTTCGCACTGAGAGGACCTTTTACTTTGGGAATGTGAGGGGGGGGGGGGGGGGTAAAGAGATAACGGGATGAGAAGCAAGCATCAAGTTTCTACATTTCTCCTATATTTCAACCAAGCAAAATGTGCCTTTCAGAATGTGACTGTATATACGTAATAGTGACGCATACTCTATTGTTCTCTATGTATAAAAGGTTAAGCACCGCCCTGCAATAAACAGAGATGAGATGATGTGAAAGTGGTTGTACTGGACAGTTGTCCGTGTAATTATTTTCCGCCGTGCACGCAATCCATATCTCAAAATTAGGAACAGCACCAGAAATCCTACCCTGAGCCCGATTGTGGTTCTCCCAACCTTTTTAGCATGAAGGTCTTGATCAAAGAACAGAAAGTCAATCTTTAGATACCGATAAAAAGCGCAAAGAAATGACCTTTGATGGCATTGAGGGCCAAATTCTGGTCCACACCCATCAGTAAGAAAGCGAGAATCTGTCCAACAAAGAATTTCCTGAGATGAAAGCCTCTTTGCCTTGCACCAAGCAAAATAAGCCTTCCATGTATGGTGATACTGTGCAGGAAGTGGACTTCCTAGCTTTTACCATTGCTGGAATCACAGATTCAGAGATGCCCCTATCTGTCAGAAAACATGTCATGTTGTTAAAGTCAATGACTGAAGCAAGATAGTAAACTGGTCTTTGATCCAGGCAATCTGAAGAGTTCACAGTGCATCCACCAGGCGTCTTATCAGGTTGGAATAATATCTATCTGGGCACGTTTGGCACTATTAGGATCACCGGAATACCATCTACTGCATCTTGCTCTTGCAAAGCAGATAAGGAAGGAGTTTCATGGAAGGAAAGATGTAGATCAGGGTGTACTGATCCCACATATGTACCAGTATGACCACTGTTACTGCCGGAAGATCTCTGTACCTGTAGACAAATCGGTCCTGTTTTTTGTTGAACCTGGAGGCCAAGAGGTCCACACTACGACATCCCACACCTGTAATACATTTCCTGCAACACTTTCTGTTGCAAGGTCCACTCTTCCAGGTATCCAATGCTGCCAGCTAAGGAAGTTTGCCTGCCAATTGTCCACCCCTGGGGGGGTAAATGGCAGGCAAGGCTGAAATATGAAGTTCTGGTCCCTCCCTGGTGGTTGATGTATGTCTCTGCTGTGGTATTGTCCGACAATCTGGATCAGATGTCCCTACAGCAGGAGGTGCCAATCACTGAAGAAACAACCAAATCACCCAAAGTTCCAAACTGTTGGTCGAGATACAATTTTTCCAATGTCCAAGTCCCCTGCACTAAAAGAATCCCCATGACTCCTCCCCAGCCCAAAAGGCTGATATTTGTTATAAAGATTTTCCAGTAGACATGAAGGACTTCCCCAAAGTCAGAGCCAGATTCCTGAGCCTGGCCAGGGACAACCTAGTCTTCAGTGCCATGTGAACCTACCTGTCAAAGGAAAGAACTGGCTTGTGCCGCAAAGGAATTATGTTGTTTTGTAGAAGTCTGGAGGGAAACTGGGCAAATGAGATGACCTTGAAAGAGGCTACATTAGCCCCAGGATCCTCAAACGAGCAGAGTCAATTCAATTCCTGGACTAAAGATTCAGGGTCTGAGGGGTGGAAAGTTTGAAGTTTCTCCTAGTTTGAGAGGTTTCTAAGATTAGATCCAGATATTCCAAATAAGTTAACTTCAGCTCCTATTTTTGAAGGCTCAGGATCCAGCTGAACCTGTGTATGGTTGGAATGGTCAGGGCTATGTTATCTGCCAGAACTTGTGCCAACTGATCTCTCAGTAGAAGGTTGTCTTGACCTCCTAGTGAGGTCTAAAACAGCAGTCTGCACCTTGGGGAATAGTGAAGGTGCAGAAGATAGGTCACATGGCCAGAAACTAAAAGTGTAGAGTGTATTGTGCATTGAAAAAATTGCGGGCATGTGTCCTTGATGTCCAGAGGCCAGAAAGTGTCCTTATTGAAGAGAGGTCATGATAGACCTAGAGGATTCCATGTGGATTTTTGGGCTTGAAAGAAGATGAGGTCTTAATGGTCTCAAGGTCCAAAATAGTGGGGATGCTAACTTTTGGCATGGGAACTGTAAACTGTCTGGAGTACAACCTCTGGAACCATTCTGCCACAAGGACTGGGGAAATGATGTCCTGCTCCAGAAGCCCTGCTAGGACTGCAAGGAGATTTGCAAATCTGTGTGGTGACACAGGTGGGTTGGAAGTTTTGAACCAGAAAAGGGGATGGGAGAGAAACTAGCTTGTAGTCCATAGTAAACTACCACCCTCACCCAAGCAACTGAGCTTCAGGTTATCCTAGTGTTCACAAAAGGTTATCAGACAGCCCCCCAAAGGGGAACAAACCCACATGCTAAGGAAGATTTACCTGAGGATAACTTGCAAGTCCAAGATTTATGGGTAAACTGGGTACCAGGCTTGGGTTTGGACATGGAAGCTGACAACATAGAAAAAGGCAAAGAACACTTCTTGGATTCTATGAAAGGGTGAGTCTTTACAGACTGAGCCCTAGGTTTCTTTTGCTGAAGATGAGTGGTGCCCCCGGTGGCATCCTTGATAAGGGGGATCCAGGGCAGCACCAAAGAGGCAGTGTCCCTCGAAGGTCACGCAGAGCAAGCGCTTTTTGTGTGCAGGTTCCTCAGTTCAATACGTTAGACAAACACTTCACCTCATATTTACTGACAGGAAACTCATATGGGAGATGAGGCAAAAGACCTTGAAAACCGATCCATGCTGTATAAGTTGCAGGCACGAGTGCCATAGTGAAAGATGTATTCTAATGGCCTTGATCAGTCAGCTAGGGTTTGCCAGATTAATGTTATGACCAAGACAGTTTGCAGTGCAGGATCTCTCAGGGAAAGCAGAGCTCTAAAAAAAGGCCTCAGTGCTTAAAGATGGGGTCCATAAACATAGGTGTATCCTCCACAGGTACAGTGGATCCTCTATTAGGACAGGATGTTGCTACATCCAGAAAACGTACAAGGATAATAGATGCTTTGGAGATACTAACATCTCGACAGTAATTTTTGTAGTTTTCATAAAGGAAAGCTGCACACAGCAGGTGCATCAGAACATAGCAGCCCTGAGAGCCCTAACAGAACCTTGACAATGGACAGCACTGGTAGAGACTACAGCTTGCTCCTGGAGTTTTAACATGGCGAATACTGCATCAGTAAGAACTAAAACAGTCTTGGTTCAGGAGTAGTGATAGAAAACTGTGACTCTAGGTTAATTAATTAGGGGACTGGGGAGATTCAGAATTAAACAGTCTTGCCGACTGAAAGCTCAGAGACAAGCTAAATCCAGATGGTCAGTATGACCCATGGCCTGGCCTGTTGTATGGCTCTAAATAGATCAGAAATTAATTCTGCTGGGATGGGTGAAGGAACACACCTAAAACCTCCGTGATTGATATCTGCTAGGAATTTAATGAATTTGGCCCCAAGGACTTGTATGGCTGCAGTAGAGGACCCTGGCGATAGAGTAGGGGACTTAGCCTCATCCAATGGAGTTGAGAGAAACTCCAATGAGGAAGACCCCACAATAGAGTGACTAGATTCCAGACATTAGTGCCCTCAGAGGATACAAAGTAAACGTCTCTAGAACCAGGGCCACCCATGGCAGTGGGACTATCCCCTATGTGTCTAGACACAGATGATGTGACCAGGGTGAAGCAACTAGGCTCAAGGTGTGAGACAAGAGGTCAGTATTCACAAACTCAGCTGCTGGCTGATGAGGGTCAGATGGCTGGAGATCACTGTACTGAGGCAATGGAAAGGGACTTTTTACTGGAGTTCCATTAGGTGCTTTGGGATAGAAGAAGCAGGCTTGCACCTATAGTCTGTACTCTGCAAGACAGAGGGAGAAAAGATTTTCCTATCTTCAGCATCCCTAAGGAGGTCCACCAGTTCAGAGTCTTGTGCTGAGGAATAACAGCATCCAAGAATCCAACAACTGAGTCCTCCTGTCCCATGCTACCAAGACATTCCGTTGAAGGGGCTTGGAATGAAACTGGGCCAAATGTCCCTTATGCGAATCTAGGGATCTGTCAGTGTCAAGACATCTGTAGGGGGGGAAGGAGGATTATGCACACCTGGACTGTGTCCATGGTCAGACCCTACTACTGTAACCTCTGGGTTGAGATTAAGGCAGACTCCTGTAAATTCAGAACCCATCCAAAACATACTGGTCTCAAAAAACCTGGTCGACCTGGTATTGGAAGTCAGATGCAATGGCAGGTCCAAGGACTCAATGTTTGTCCCATACCAACAAGATGTTGAGTTGAGAACCTAAGGGTATCTGGGCACTGCATCGAATGTGGCTATCATCTTCTCCAGCACGAGCTAAGGAACCTTTCAATGTCCTCAGGGACTCTACCTGGGCTTGAAGAGACAGCCTGAGGAGTATCAAGGTCAAAGCCAAAGTACTCCTGAACATAGAATGTCCGTTACTGAGCCCATTTCTCTCTTAGAGGCAAGCCATACATGTATTCCATAATAGGGATTCCCTAGGTTCTCAGCAAACGCAGAACAGGAGCCAACACTTTGGTAAGCCATGGACAGGATGAAGGGCAATGCCACAAACTGATGGTGGCAACTCTCCACTGTAAAACGCAGTAACCATTATTAAGGCTGGAATATTGGGAAGCGCAAGTAGGCATTTTTGATATCCACTGATTCCATGAAGTCTCCATAAAAGTCAAGCAATCACGGACCAGGCAGACTTCATTCTGAATTTTTATGTTTTCAGAAACTTGAGACCTCTGAAGTCCACAATGTGCCGGATGTGTCTGTTTGGCTTGGGAACCCTGAACAGGTTAGAATAGAAGCCACAAAGTAAACCACTCATCTGTGGATCAGAATATACCCTTAAGTGCATAAAGCTTTGAGGGGGAAAGCAGCAAAACTCCAGCTTGTAGACTCTGGCCACCAGACCCAGTCATCTGTGACTTCCTGTTTCCAGGTGGCTGGGAAGGCCCATAGATGCCCCCCAGTTGCAAGAGTGGGGGAACCTCTATACTGAGAGGAAGATTTCCCTCTAGAACCAGAGGACTTGGGTATCCAGTTTTCTTATGGATCTAGGATATGATTTTTTTTTTTTTCCGGAGCCAGAGGCCGGTCACTTAGAAAAGGAGCCCTTCTTGGACTGGTATCACTGGTCACTGACCTGTTGCAGTCTTCTTAAGCGGCAAGAGCATGCTTTTCACTAGAAAATACCTTCTAAATATAGGAATTCAAGGACGGTCCAAATAAGCGCTGGCCCTCAAAGAAAAGGCACCCATTCACTTTGCTTCCTGCAGTGAAGGTCCGCCAACTGAAACTTGAGCCATAGGATATTTCTAATGTGGACAGACATGGTGCTCACACAAGATAACTGCCTAATGGGAATTTTCCAAGTCATCCACCAAGAAACCCAGGGTCCTCTGAAAGTCTTCCAGGAGCTGCCAAATGGCAAGATTTTCTGGATCCAAATCCTTGGAATGGAGCACCACTTCAGCCAGATCTTAAGGGCATGGCAAACTCCTATTGAAGTCACTGCAAACTCCAAAGTCACACCCAGCAAAATAAAACTATAAAGAGGGCCTCTAACCTCTTACTCATGATGTCTTTAAAGACAGGGACCTCACCCACTGAAGATCTTATTTAAATAAAAAATAGCCATGTCAACAGCTCAATAAGCCCATTTCTTGTTCACGTCTTTCTCCATAGGCTACTGGTAAGTGAACCCCTATTAGTGTTGAAAGCACTTTCATTGGGTGAGCTCAATCAGCACGCATGACTTCTTGCAGGTGAGGATACTTGGGAATTTTAAATGGTCCCAGGCTGCAAAGCCAGTGGCTTTAGGGTAAGAAGATTCCTAACCTAAGGTTAGCCCACACCTTGGTCTTCTGTTTCGGAGACAGAACCGGACCTTCAGATTTCTCCCGCGAGGACGCATCTACAGAAGATTCCTGATCCTCAACAGCTACCACTACTTAAACTTCCAGAGGAACTTCCTCCAAAGCTTTATCCTGCCTCAAAAGGGGAGAGGGGAAAGAGATTGTCCACATTTTCACCAGAGAGAACCCCTGAGAGCTGATCCCTCTGTTCAGATATGGATGGAGTGAATTCCTCTCTTTACATAAAGAATGTGTAGGAATAGCCTGGGTGATGATTCTTGCCTTTTTTTATTGCAAGGCACCATTCACCTGCAGGTGGCAGCATAACCCAAGTAGTCATGTTTATTAACTGCTCTGCGTCCTGTGTACAAATAAGAAATACCTAATTTCCTTTGTTTAATCCATGTGTAAGACCATATGAAAAAACACAAGGAATTTATTGAAGCCATGCACCAAATAAAAGCCTGTGCTCTAAAAGTGGACCTTCACTTTTCTTTTGTAGATTCCAAATTCTCCCCCCCCCTCTAACGCACTAGAAAACAATTTTGGGGGGTAGGAAGTACCTTTTCTACAAAGTACTTGCACCCACCGCTTTATTTTTCGCCTAGGCGAAGATGTGGTTTTCTTATCAGGAAGTGAAAGCCAGCTAACAAAGCCAAGATGGTGACATGGGACTGACAACAGTGCTGAAGATTTTGAGTTAAACGAAAACAGCACTAAAACACCACGGGTTGGTAAGTACCCATTTTGCAGTACTTGTTTCAGCAGCTATGATATCTGTAGCTGCTAACTTTTATCTTTAGCAGCCTGGCTGAAGTTTCTCTTTAAATAATGCTAAAATTATATAGATAGCCAAAATTCTTCCAAAAGTTATATTTAAGGTAAACAGATTTAGCAATGAAGCAGTGAATTGTCTATATGACTTTTAATTTGAATATCTAATTTATAAAATCGGTATGAAGCCTTAATGGAGCATTTGGTTTTCATCAAAGCAGCAAAGTATAGAAAGGTGAAAGGAAGCTCCAAGCGCCGTCAGCTGATTGGAAATGTAAATATGAATATTTAATCTGAAAATATACATTTTTTAATTCCATTACTTCAGGGATTGACAAATTTGCTTTGAATCTAAGAGCCAGCTAAAATTAGGAGCCATTTTTTCAGCATAGGATGGGTTGTCAGCGCCCGGGGCAAGGCAAGTAGCTTGCGTCCCCTAACCCTAAATTACTTACAGCAGAGCCACCAGCCAATAACCATAATGCAATGCCAGCAGGGTTTTAGGCTGGCTGCAAAGAATGACAACAAAAACCTGTTATAGGGGGGAAACTCCTTATTATGCAGATTGCCCTCCCACCAATTTTTTATAAATCCCCCCCTTCACATATTATAACCTCACTATGGACTTTACTCTGTATCCATGACTCACTCACCTCTCCTCCTAGGGCATGGTAATCAGCTGGCTGTGTGGCCAACTTCACACACACACCCGACTGCTGACCCAGATCCAATCCACGATGGGTGACAACAGGAACGGAACTGGAGCCGGGCACAGCCACTGAGGAGAATGGAGGGAGGTCAGAGCCAACACTCTTCTCTCATCGTCCCAGAGAGGCTCTGGCGGAGTTGGGAGCCAGCAGTCAGGCTCATCCTTTCGTCCCGTGTCCAATGCCGGTTACATCTCTACATCTCTGTCAGCCCCTCGAAGCGGTGCTCAGAGACCAACTGACGGAGAGGCGGCAGCTAGGAGCCATGCATTCCCAGAGAGCGCTGACACCACGCACAAAGAAGCCGGAGTGCCGATATGTAAAGAAGAAAACTTAAAAAAAAATGTAAAAAAATACTTTAGCTCTGCTGCACATAAGCAGAACTAAAGTGTTTTTTTGTTTTAAGATTGTAAAACTAAATCAGCTGCCTGGCACCCAGAACTATATGTCTGGAGCATTGTCCAATAGAAATTGCCCATGCCTGGTGCCAACAGTGAATGGGCTGACAAAAGCCCAAAAGCCAGGATGCAATTTCTAGTCGCTATGGTGACCTGGCGAGTGGGATTTGTGCAGCCCAGCATTACTTGCATTTATGCTGTGCAACCACTGCAGCACCTTAAAAGTTGCATGCTGCTTACAAGACAAGCCAACAGAAAAGTATCTAGCCTAGAAACACAGTCCCTTTAAAAGATACACATTACAATAAAAGCTCTTATGTACTCTCTGAAAATGCAGAAGCTTTTCTTCAACCACTTTTCACGCTTAGGATATACCCATACGTCCTTGGGTCATATTGGTTATACCAGGATTATAGTAGCAACTGCAGCCATGATCCTGGTATCGAAACTTGCAGCAGACAATGGGTTTTTCTGTAAAAGTGATCAAGATCAGTACTGCTGCTCTCGATCTGTCGGACCGGCTGAGTAGCCAGAAACTATGAACATTTAGACACCTCTGGTTTCAGTATGTTCTTTACAAGCCGTTACAGGCTTCTAAAGTATCTATTCAAACCAATGCTTGATCAGATGTTTTTGAGGGCAGAGGAGAAATCTAGGGTATAACAGACTCCAGATCTCTAAGTAAAGAGTACCTGTCACTGGGCAGCTATCACAAGAAATGTTCTGTTAGTAATAAAATTAATTAAAAAAAAAAAAATTTAAAAGATACAATATTTTATAAAAATAATTTAAATAATATTAATAACAAAAAAAGAATTTTAAAGTGCCCTTGTCCCCTCATGCTCACACCAAATTGTCAGAAGGAGAACAATATTTCTAGCACCAGAATTCCTGTTTAACTTTAAAGTGGTAACCTGTAAAGGCTTTTAAAGCATTGCCTAGGGACAATTACATGTACCATAGTTAGTCAACGTTTTATGGTGTATGCAATTTTAAAGCGTCACGTGTTAGGTATCCACTTACTCAACATAACATCTATTATACTTTATCAAACAATAGGTATTTACACTGTGTTTTTGTTCACTAAGATCTATTTAAGTGTTTTTCCTGAAAATGTGTGATAAACCGCTCTGCAAATATTGTGTGAGAAAAAATTGCACCAGCCACTATTTTATTCTCCAGAGCCTTTGCTTTCAGAAAATATAGAACGTTTGGTGTTCTAACTAATTTTGTAGCCAAAAAAAAATATGTAGATTGTTACATATATGTGAGAAATGTCAGAAGTGGTTAAGGGGCTATTCAAAGTCTTGCGTTGTGGTAAACACACCTTATTTCGACAAGTATCAACACACAGCTTTTTGAGTAGTGTGTTGTGATGCTATTTATTGTAGATGGCACCCCAATGACCTGTAAAGTAGTTGATTAGGAGATGCAGTGCATCCCCCCTTGCTCCCCCCCTCCAAAACATAAAGAAGAGTGAGACATTTTTGACTGCACTGCAGTGCTTTAGTAGCATATTTAAAATGCAATGCAGAAGTGTGAATCTACCCCAAATCCTTTAATGCAGTGGCTTGACACTAATACACCACTTAGGCCTCACTAACATGCCTGTGTTTACTTTTTCTATATGCAGATGTTACTGCGCTAAGCAGGTTTAGCAGCCATTAAAATTTATAATCAGAAACTGGACACAAAATTCTATTTTCTCTAAACCTAACAAAGCGCTCAGTGTGAATGGCACCAATGAAAAATCATGCAGTTAAAGATGTCCTCTAAATGCAAATAAAGCACAGATTTGCCAGTGCCAGTGTGAATGGAGTTTTTAACTTTTTGTGCCTTACCTTGTAGGACATTGGTAGAGTTTGCAGTAGGCTGTGCAGCAGGGGTGCTTGCAAGTGACACCACATTGGCAATGACTGGAGTGGAATCCTTAGTCCCAGTAGAGCCTGGGGAAGCTGGGACTGGTTGAACCATAGGGGCATTGGATGCTGCAATAAAAGCAGAAGTTTACAAAAGTATTCCACAAAATAAACAATGACAATACCTATTTTCTTAAATTGTCATATATCTATTTTAGCAAAAAACTAAGGAACATTAAAACATTAACGAAAGAGTCAATTACTCGGTAACTCACATTCTAGGAATCTACCAGAACAGCACATGAGAAAGAGGATTTCCCGATCTGAACAGGAAAACATCATTAATTATCAATAGAAAAAGAGCACAGACACCTAGTGACCTCAGTACTAAATAAGAACTAAAGTTATCTAACTGGCTAAAAAGGCGCAAATCCCTGCTGTCCTGGAAGATTCTCGGAAACCGAGTTACCAGGTAACAGTTTTCGCCAGTCATCTTCCAGGATAGCATACCAGAGGACAAGTTAGAAATACCTGCTTATGATGGAACAGCAGTCTGCAGAACCCTCCTGTTGAAGGTTTGGTCAAGGCTGGAGAGAAGATCAACTCTATAAAGCTAAACAAAGATCTGAAAAACTGGTCAAGCTGGCTGTCTTACAGATGGTCTGAAGACGCCCCCACTCCTTCTACCAATGATGAGGGCATAGTCTTCAGAGTGTGCTTTCTGGTAGGTCAAGTAATTAAGCCTGGTAAGTTACTACAATGGCGTTTCTGAATTTTGGTTGCTCCTTCTCCATTTCTAGGACCTAAGAAGAGCAAAGAGTTTGAGGAATTTCCTGCAGGAATATGCAAGCACAAAGTAGGCTATTAGGCATCTTTGGAAGTTGTGAAAAAAAGTGGTCTCTTTTGCATTAAATGGATTGGCAAAAAATTATGGAATTGTAATATCTTGTGTCCAGTGAAAGCGCGGGGCCACTTATGGCAAGAATACTGAATTAGGTTTCAGAATGATTTCATATGGTAGAATTAGGCAGTAGGGTTTTGCTATTGAGGGAGTGGAGTTTGCTCTCTTCTAGCAGATACTAGAGTCACCAGCAGAACCGATTATCTGCTCTGAACATTCTTCAATGGGTTTGATAGGTACCTGAAGGAAACCTCTTAAGTATTGTTGAGAGGTCCCAAGCAGTGAACCTCCTAATGAAAGGTAATCAGGACCTTGTGGAAGACACAAGAAATCTTTTAATGAGAGGTTCTCCTGCCAATATAATTTCCAGAAAGTTGCATGACACAGTTATTGTGCTACGTGACAAGTTTTTGTCAGCTCTTTCCTACAAGAAACCTTGGACCAAAGGAATAACTGGATGATCCTTGTTACCACTTGAGGGAAAGTGGGAAGAGTTTTTCCAAATGTTCCCATAAATGCCTGCAGTGGTTATTTTCTGATAGCCAACCCTAAGCACAACTTTGTTGATTATTTAAGGTCTCCTTTTCTGAAGTCATGATGTGAGATGCAGACATTGTAGCTGAGGATGCACCACTGGGTCTTGCTGTAGATCAATTTGGGGCAGCAGTATCCATGGGGGTATGACGGTAGGAGTAGGCTTGCAAACCAAGACTTTTTTTTGCCAAAAAGGGGCTAATAAAATAACGATGGTCTGGTGTAAACTATTCTTCAGTGTTCAGGGATGTTGGAATCCTATCGCCCAACGCCCGGGACATGCAGTTCTGGGGGCCGGCCAGGTAGTTTTTTTTTTTTTTACCTTCAGCCCTGCTGTGGGCAAGCAGCAGGGCTCACCTGTCAGGTGGAAGCAATTGGCAGTAGCACTGGCGCCGATTGCTTCCACGCAGTGCCAGCCTCTTCGCTTGTCCATCTGCGGGCCCGGCTCGCTGTTGGCTAGAGGGGAGTGAGAAGAGCTCCGCTCCCCTCCCCTTCTTGTGCTGACCCGAAAGTGACATTATGATATCACTTCCGGATTCTCGTTGAGAGATTGTAATGCAATCCCGAGAAAAAAAATTTAAAGCGGTGCTTCAGTGGAGCAGAGAGGAGACATCCAGGGTCTTTCAGACCTTGGATGTCTCAAAGAGAACTTGTCACCAAAAATCCTCACATACGGGACTTTGTCCCCATGTGATGAAAAAAAGAAAAAGAAAAAGAAAAAAAAAAAAGAAGTTTTTTGTTTTTTTTAATTGTAAAAAATGAAAAAGTTACACCCAAGCATATACCAAAAAAAAATAAAAAATATTGGAGGCCCCCACCCTCACATATATGCATGTACAAAAATAAAAGGACACCTGGGGTGCCTACGCATGAAACTGTCAATTGCGATACACATGTCATATATCACCGCGCACGCCAGAATGAGAGCAATAATTCTAGACCTCCTCCGCAACGCTAAACAGGTGACCTATAAATCAGCTAGAGAATTTAGCTTAGATTTTACACGGACCGCCAAGTCTCCTCCTCCATCGTCATGAGATACTGTGATTATTTGCCTCCTTGCGTGCTGATAAAAGACACAGATGCTGTCCTTTGATTCCTTTGTGGCATGGTTTTGATTCTATGTGGCATTTTTGCTTCCGTAATCACTTTCAATTCCTTCAATTTTGATAGGCTTCAGTCTCAAACAGTGCTTTAAACACCCTGTATCACCTACTGCTCCATATGAATTCCCCAGCCCCAGGCACAGGCATCTGCAGTGATCTCTGCAGGGTTTGGCTGAATCCAAGGGTGACCACTTGACAGGTTCTCTGGGTGTAGACACCAGGTTTTTAGAAAAAAAAAATTTTCAGCTTTTGAGGTGCCCATAGACAAAGTAATACGTAGGCTAACATTACAGTTACACAGGTAAGGATAATTATACAAGAACTTCAATACAGCAGAACCAAGAAAGCAGAGTGCTAAAAAATATCAGATTGTTAACGGAGGATGAAGGCGTAGACAGTATTCACAATCAACATGTACATTGGTAGTGAAACATTAGATGCTGCCAAAGAGCATAATTTTCACATGTAGCCCCAAAAAAAGCTCAGACACATCTTTGTGTGTGCATTTGTGGTTACAGATGACTAACCTAGGTAGGCCATCGCCAGCCGGCGTTTTCAAGTTAGATCATGTTATTTTTTCAAATGCTATTAACTCAATTCAGAGATCCAGTGTTGGTTTTTAGACGCAACAATAGCGACCTATCTAAACATAATAACTTTACATGCAGCAAATAATGACCTTTACATCACAAAAGTGGTGAAAACATCATGGTTGAGGGTACCAAATATACAAGAAAGTGGGTGGTTATGAATGTAAATACCATATACTTCATGAAGTTTAAGGATTACTGCATCCCAGTATCGTTCTGGTTTCAGACACCACCAAAGGTGGTGGATCAGGTTGCCTGGAAGCCCCACACTCAACACACTCTGGGGAGCCTCGGTATGTTGCCTGCAGTGTGTTCTGTTCTCCATCCCAAGTGGAGAGAAGAAATATTTAATTCAGGGGCCTCAAGTGTAACCAAGCAAAAAACTGCTGGGATGGCTGCTGTCATAAGGCCTATGAATCTCATGATTTCCCTTAATGATATTGTCAAAGTGAGATGGAGCTTGATGACAGCCTCAGTTTCAATATTTGTTTTTTTTTGGTTTTTTTTGGGTGAAAGATTCATGTCTTGATGCAGTCCACTGCATGTCTTAGAAAAATCACTATGTGATGAGGTTAGATAGAATTTCTCTTGATTTGTTGGCCCTCTTAGGCTTTTTAGATGATCTATAGCCACATGCAAGATTCTTTTGATCCAAAAAAATATAGTTCATCCAGGTATGAGACTATTTCAACTTCCCCGTTGTACTAGTAGTTCTGCTGACACTTTTGTAAAGATCCTCAGAGCAGATAAGAGGAAGAATTGCAGAGAATTGAAAATGCATAGTTTCCTTTGTACCTTAAAAACTTCCTTGGTGTTTCCTGAATGGAAATTTGTAAATAAGCATCCACAAGGTGGCCATAAATACATTTTTGGGGGTAGAAAACCTTGTTGTGGAAAAAATGGATTCCATTCTGAATCTTCACCACTTTGTATTAGAGTTTGAAATATAGAATGGTTTTTTCCAGGGGGCTTTATTCTCAAGAACACATGAGAATAGAACCCTCTTTCCTCCTAGCAAGACTGATTACTTTCTGAAGGCAGATCTTCTGCATGCATATATTGATGGAGAGTTAGAGCCACTTCCTGTTGAGGGGGAGGGGTGTGACCACAAACGTGGCTTGCTAGAGAATTTAATCTGAGTCTATTTGAATTACGTTTAGTATGAATGGGTTCCCTGTTCAGCAAGGATATTTGGAAAAGTGAAAACATTTTCTGAAGTGATCCGATCATTAAACACATTCTATCTGCCCATGAACAGGGAATGTCTTAACTGATCTAGTGGATTAGGTGTTGACCAGGTATGGTACAACCTCCCCCCTTCCAGTCATAGACCTTAATGGTCATTGGTTAATCTAACTTAAGGACAGTGGAACGAAGAGCAGGCTGTCCCTTTTGACATGACAGGAATGACAAATAGAGCTGGAATGCAGAAAGGGAGCTGTAGCTGAGAAAAACAGCAGCACATACCATATCACGACAAAGGAAGGTAAACTGCTTTGTTTAGTAGGACTGGGAGACCACAGGACAAAGTACTGGTAAAGGTGAAAGAAACCATCCTGGAAAGAAGAGAGGCTCTGAGCCTCAAAACAACCTTGAACCTACAGATTGTCGCCAACTCAGAAACTTTCCTCACAGACGTGATGGTGACAGGAAAGGCAACTTTGTGAGTAGGGTTAGACAGAGGAATAACTCAATAGGATCAAAGGTGGTCTCTTTCGCCTTCTCTGAGCTTATCTGAACTGAGGGAAGAGGATGAACCGCACAACCATCTGGAAAAGGACAAAAACCCTTCCATAGTGTAAAACAGTGGCAATTTTTTTCAGTAAGCTTCTGTTATCTTAAATATGGCCCACTGGTATGTTACCAGAGAAGAATGGCTGTAAGAGCTGAACAGCACAGGGTGCTGCTATGATATAGTGTGACTGCATTTATTTGTTTACAACGGTAAACTACCCCTTTATGAAATAAACGTTTTAGCTACACAATCTTCAAGTGCTGTGGAACACGGGTGTGATCATAAAAAATTCCAAGGCAGGAGTGACAAAGCAGATTGTATCTTCTAAAATGTGCTATGGGGGCATTTTAGCCTAAAGGCTTCTTAAAGTGTAATTAAAGCTCACAAGAAAATATATATAAATACCTTTTGTGGTGCTACTATAAAGAGTCACATGATATAGTGTACTTGCTCTGCCCCACACTATGTGATAAGGGGTTGGAGCACACAGGAAATTAAGTTTGTTGCAGTCAGGGGCTAGAGGTATAAGATGGTATTGTTGGTAGCCTGACACTCACTCCTAAGCCATCTGCACCTCCTCAGCCAGCTGCTCTTGCCCATCCTGTCTCTCTCTTCCTGCAACTCCTATAATTAAGGACTGTCCCTGTCCCCTGCTGTTCAGCCAATAGGAGAGGAGGGGCATTGCTGCTAAAGCTTTGACTGTGGCCAGGCAAAACGGACAGTAGCTGCTGCAAGACAGGCAACATGGGGGTGGCAACTGCAGGGATAGACAGACAGGCAGGATCTTCTGATGCCTTCGCTCAACCTGACAGAGTCGTCATTGGCATCTCAACCAGGTATTGACTAACAAGGAAAGGTTTCATGGATAACTTTCGCACGCAAGTATATAATGAATGTTTAAAGAAAACCGTTCGGGTTTAATGACACTTTAATGCCAGTTTCAGCAGATGACTGTATGAGTTCATGTCTCTTACGCAGCACATGTAAAATTCCGCAGCATCTACTTAGATGTGCTGTAAAATATGAAAACATTACTCGAGGTAGTGAAAGATTTACCACAGGGACAGCAAAATGTAAATTTAATAGCTACATTTAAAATTATGTTAAGGATACTCTTTTGCAGTTTTTTTTTAACATAATATCAATGTGTAGTTACTCTCCTTGCCTTTCATCATGAATGCATACTGTTAAATAAAAAAGTCAGTTTTGAGTATAGGTATACCCAGGCTGCATCAACAAACCTGTATTGTTGACTGGAGATGCTTCTCCTGTGCTCTGCTGACTGCAGAACACCACTAAACACATTAGGTTACAAAAGTGTTTCATTTCCCCTCTCCATTTTAGTGATTCATTTAGCTTGCCTTGCCGCTTGCAACTTTCACATTTACCCATCTAATTAAAAAAAGGAAAATTGAGTATTAGATATTACTAAAATAATACTTCTAAGAGCTTATCAAGCACAAAATGTGCAATCATTCAACAACTCACAATCATAAGGGTTTACATGGTTGGTATGTGGTCCACGTATACATTTTATGGAGCAGTCTCAACAGGTATAGCTGACAGCCACACTTAAAAGGTGACTGTATGGTGAAGTAACCTGACCTCCAAAGGATCTATTCAAGACACACATTCTATAAACATATATACTGTGCCCTGATAAAGTATTCCTACCCCTTGAAATTTTCCACATTTTGCCATGTTACAACGAAATATATAAATGTATTTTATTGGAAATTTATGTGATAGACCAACACAAAATGGCACATAATTGTGAAGTGGAAGGAAAATGATAAATGGTTTTCAAAATTTTTTACAAATAAATATCTGAAAAGTGTGGCATGTGTTTGTATTCAGCCCCTTAAACTCTGATACCCCAAACTAAAATCTTGTGAAACCAATTGCCTTCAGAAGTCACCTAATTAGTAAATAGAGTCCTCCTGTGTGTAATTTAATCTCAGTATAAACACAGTCGTTCTATGAAGCTCTCAGAGGTTTGTTAGAGAACATTAGTGAACAGCATGAAGGCCAAGGAACACACCAGACAAATCAGGGATAAAGTTGTGGAGAGGTTTAAAGCAAGATTAGGTTATAAAAAAAAATCTCAAGCTTTGAACATCTCATGGAGCACTGTTCAATCAGCCAACTATAAATGGAAAGAGTATGGCACAACTGCAAACCTACCAAGACATGGCCGTCCACCTAAACTGACAGGCCAGGCAAGGACAGCATTAATCAGAGAAGCAGCCAGGAGGCCCATGGTAACTCTGGAGGAGCTGCAGAGATCCACAGCTCAGGTGGGAGAATCTGTCCACAGGACAACTATT
The DNA here is from genome assembly GCF_062004578.1 of Staurois parvus. Classification (NCBI taxonomy): domain Eukaryota; kingdom Metazoa; phylum Chordata; class Amphibia; order Anura; family Ranidae; genus Staurois; species Staurois parvus. The sequence continues at coordinate 9,777,662 of NW_028318190.1, read as the reverse complement.
AGTCATGCAGTCCACAAATCTAGCCATACTTTTTATGGAAAAGTGGTAAGAAGAAAGCCATTGTTGAAAGAAAGCCATAAGAAATTCCGTTTGCAGTTTGTGAGAAGCCAAGTGGGGGACACAGCAAACATATGGAAAAAGGTGCTCTGGTCAGATGAGACCAAAATTGATCTTTTTGGGCTAAAAGTAAAAAGCTATGTGTGGCGGAAAACTAACACTGCACATCACCCTGAACACACCATCCCCACTGTGAAACATGGTGGTGGCAGCATAATGTTGTGGGGATGCTTTTCTTCAGCAGGGACAGAGAAGCAGATCAAAGTTGAAGGGAAGATGGATGGAGCCAAATACAGGGCAGAAAACCTGTTAGAGTCTGCAAAAGACTTGAGACTGGGGCAGAGGTTCACCTTCCAGCAGGACAAAGACACTAAAAATATAGCCAGAGCTACAATGGAATGGTTTAGAGTAAAGCATATTCATGTGTTAGAATGGCCCAGTCAAAGTCCAGAATAAAGACGCACACCACACTATTCAGATATTTATTAAAAAAATGTGTAAATCATTTATCATTTTCCTTCCACTTCACAATTATGTGCCACTTTGTGTTGGTCTATCACATAAAATCCCAATAAAATACATTTACATTTTGGGTTGTAACATGACAAAATGTGGAAAATTTCAAGGGGTATGATTACTTTTTCAAAGCACGGTACATCTTATAACTTTTTTTTTTGTCCTATATATCTGCTTAGGAAGTTTTTTTTTATTCTAGAAATATGCAACAGATAAAATTCAGCAAAAACAATTGGGATAAATGATGTGACCAGGCCCTCAAAAGTTCAGCAAACATGCTTCGTGTTCCAACCTTTCCTTAAAACTATTCTAAGGATAACTTTCCATTCTAGGAGATGTGAAATATTTTAAAAGCAAACCAAATTCAATGCACAGAGAATCGCACACACATGAAATTAGAACCCCCAAATGACCGCACACTGCTTTGACATGATACACATTAGGCATCCCCATATGTTTTACATACCTCATTTTAATCCAAATGTGCTGCAAAACTGTTGCCCACTTAATTTTTCTCATATACTCATTTTTAGCTATTTTGCAAAACCTCTTTGCAAATCCCCCCTCTGCAGTTACATTGATCCTACATACAGGAAAATCTTGGTGTGACATAACTCAGATTAGACCAGCCTTTTTCAACCAGGGTGCCTTCAGGTTTTTGTACAAAAAAGTGGCAACCACCTCAACCTATGACTAGCCTTTGCAGTAAGGTGCTCACAGAAGGGTAATGCACATCACAAACAAATGATTTCCCAGAACACTTACCAGCCAGTCTGCAAAACAACCAAATTGACCCTAACAAATCACATTAAATCCAGAGAGATTTGTTTGCACACATTTGCAAGGCTGGCTGGCAAGTGTGCTGGGAAAGCTTTTGTTTGTGATGTGCACTGCCCTTTCATACACACCTTACTGCAAAAGGTGAGTTAAAGGTTTGGGTAGTTGCCACCTTTTATTTACAGCTGGTTGAATTGGATGCGGGGACTTACCAGATGCCTTCAGCTGCCATTGTGCTTTTGCTGGGCATCACATGCGTCCCTGTGCCTTTAAAGAAGGGTGGGCTCCCTCAAGGCACACCTGTCCTTAATCTATCCACTGCGATTTGTGCTCCTACTTGAACTCCCTGAAAACACGTGATGCGCAAAATGCATTGATGCTGAGCCAATGATATCACTTCTGGGCCTACCCTAACATCACTTCCAGTTTCAAGGAATGCACTCCTGCTTTATGATTATGAGTGGCGGTGCTGCGCTAAGGTCCTTTACAAGCCAGCTGTTTTGTGCCTTTTCTGGCACCATTTTATTTGAGCACATATTTTATATTTTTTAATACCTTAGTGTTTAATAAAAGCTTACTACACTATAAGTACTCTCTCTGGTTTTGGTGGTTTGTTCCTGGTGAATGAGAATTGACAGGGGATTCCACAAGCAGACTAGTTCCAGTTCTAGCACTTGCAGGCTGCTTTGTTGGGCGCATAGGTCTCCTGAGTGAGGAGTTTATCTACATGTAGTGGAACACATTATGTTTAAGAAGATAATGTTACCCAGTTATACTTTCATGGACACCGTGATAAGAGACAAACATATATTTTGGACTTTCTATAGATGTACATGCTAAATTTAATGTATGGACCTAATCTGAATAGGGAAATGTATTCATTTAATGGCTTGAATTTTTGTTTTCATTCATGCAATTACAGGTGAAACTCGAAAAATTTAAATATTGTGCAATAGTAATGCAACTTAAAAGTGAAATATATGAGATAGACTCATTACATGCAAAGCAAGATAGTTCAAGCCGTGATTTGTCATAATTGTGATGATTATGGCTTACAGCTCATGAAAACCCCAAATCCACAATCTCAGAAAATTAGAATATTGTGAAAAGGTGCAATATTCTAGGCTCAAAGTGTCCCACTCTAATCAGCTAATTAAGCCATAACACCTACAAAGGGTTCCTGAGCCTTTAAATGGTCTCTCAGTCTGGTTCAGTAGGAATCACAATCATGGGAAAGACTGCTGACCTGACAGTTGTGCAGAAAACCATCATTGACACCCTGCATAAGGAGGGAAAGCCTCAAAAGGTAATTGCAAAAGAAGTTGGATGTTCCCAAAGTGGTGTATCAAAGCACATAGAAAGTTATGTGGAAGGGAAAAGTGTGGAAGAAAAAAGGTGCACAAGCAGCAGGGATGACCGCAGCCTGGAAAGGATTGTCAGGAAAAGGCCATTCAAAAGTGTTGGGGACTTTCACAAGGAGTGGACTGAGGCTGGAGTCAGTGCATCAAGAGCCACCACACACAGATGGATCCTGGACATGGGCTTCAAATGTCGTATTCCTCGTCAAGCCGCTTCTGAACAAACAACGTCAGAAGCATCTTAAACGGGGCTAAAGAAAAACAGACCTGGTCTGTTGCTCAGTGGTCCAAAGTCCTCTTTTCTGATGAGAGCAACTTTTACATCTCATTTGGAAACCAAGGACCCAGAGTATGGAGGAAGAATGGAGAGGCGCACACTGCAAGATGCTTGAAGTCCAGTGTGAAGTTTCCAGTGTCTGTGTTGATTTGGGGAGCTATGTTATCTGCTGGTGTTGGTCCACTGTGCTTCATTAAGTCCAGGGTCAACGCAGCAGTCTACCAGGAGATTTTGGAGCACTTCATGCTTCCTTCCGCAGACGAGCTTTGTGGGGATGCGGACTTCATTTTCCAGCAGGACTTGGCACCTGTCCACACTGCCAAAAGCACCAAAACCTGGTTCAATGACCATGGGATTATTGTGCTTGATTGGCCAGCAAACTCTCCTGACCTGAACCCCATAGAGAATCTATGGGGCATTGCCAAGAGAAAGATGAGACATGAGACCGAACAATGCAGAAGAGCTGAAGGCCGCTATTGAAGCATCCTGGTATTCCATAACACCTCAGCAGTGCCACAGGCTATCTTCCATTCCACGCCACATTGAGGCAGTAATTGCTGCAAAAGGGGCCCAAACCAAGTACTGTATACATATGCATGCTTATACTTTTCAGAAGGCCGATATTGTTCTATGTACAATCCTTGTTTTATTGACTGCATGTAATATTCTAATTTTCTGAGATTGAGGATTTGGGGTTTTCATGAGCTGTAAGCCATAATCATCACAATTATGACAAATCACGGCTTGAACTATCTTGCTTTGCATGTAATGAGTCTATCTCATATCAGTTTCACCTTTTAAGTTGCATTACTGAAATAAATGAACTTTTGCATGATATTCTAATTTTTTGCGTTTCACCTGTATATATATTTGTAAGGCTAGCGCCCATCTTTGTTCATTTTGCACATATTTTTGCAAATGTGTGAAAACAAAACCCCCTGGATTTAATGTGAATTGTTAGACAGGGTCAATTTGGTTGTTTTGTAGGCTGGCTGGTAAGTGTGCTAGAAAATCTTTTGTTGGTTTATTCAGGGGTACCTTGGCTAAATGTCTAAAAATAAACCCAAAAATTGTATACAAGCCAGGGGGTGGATTAAGCCTGCTTTTTAGTTACACAAAGCCAAAGGTTTCCATTGTGCACAATTATAACCTTCCAGCCACCAGCGTCCTAACAACCAATAACTTCATTAGCTGATAAGAACAGTTGGCTGAGTGAGGGAGAGAAACATTTTAATACTAGTCATATAGCAGTGCGCAAAGGTGTATTTGCTTAGGAAGAATAAATTATCTCTAATGTAGGGTGTCCCAAGTGTGTGGATGCTGCTGCGTTATGTAAAACTATCAGTTTACCTTTTTACTTTTTAAAATTGGGTGTCTCAACAGTGGATGAGACTTTTGTACACGACTGCTACATTGCCAGATTTCTGTACATGCTGGTCTCATGGCCAGATAAAATCAGGTATGATCATAAATAAGGATTTAAAAACCATGCTGACAATAAAGCAACCTCAGTTTCCCCATTTATCTTAAATTGATTTATGACTTCTCACCTGATAAAATAGCACTGTGAATTTTGACATGCATTCTTCTCCACAGAACTCTTCCAACTTCCCTCCAAAATGATTCCGCACCAACTTTGGAGAGGTTTGGCAGCAGTAACTGCACATCTTACAGTAACTTCCCCACTTTTTAGAAAGGTCATGTTTGTACAGCAGCTTGCAACCTATAAAAACACACCAATTATATGGTCAGAATTCACTAGTACAGTAAATTTACAAAAGAGAAGTATGGGTTTTAGGAATTGGAAAAAAAAAAAAAAAATTACACTCACCTAGGTGGATGCAGCATCAATCCAATGCTGCATCTGTCCCCCACTGGCTCTGCACAGAGAACTCAGCGATCAAATATCGTGATTGCTCAGTTTTCCCCTCTGCTCTGCTGTGAGCAAACAGCCGTGACTGTCAGTGTCTATGTCTCTGCTTTGCCCCCCCAGTGCTCACTGGAGCACCAGGCTGTGGAGGGGCTGGCTCAGGCTCTCAGCGGATCACCGAGAGGCTGAGCCAGGTGCCAGTCCAGGCTTCTAGTTGGATCCTAATCATATGGTCAGGATATTTAAGAGCCTGGACCAGCTCTGTGTCTTCAGCCTACTGTTAGCTGCAAAATGGGTCACAGTGCAGAACTGCACTCTTGTGATCCATAGAAGTATAGCCAAAAAAGCTTTGACTATACTGCTCCTTTAAGATACCATTACACTACACTATTGCATTAAATATATTTATATAGGAATTTCAGTTCATAACTTCATTAAAATGTTAGAAAGATATAGGTAATAAGTATTTGGGGGGGGGGACCATTTAACGGCTTGCTGCCCAGGCCAATTTTAACATTTTTCACATACATGTTAAAATTTGCAGTTTTTACTATAAAATTACTTAGAACCCTCAAACATGATATATTTTCTGAAAGCAGAGGACCTGGAAAGTACAATGGTGGTAGTTACAATTTTTTTTAGGTCAAAGGATATTTGTGTGCATGTTTATCAAATACAAATTTTTATGAACAAAAACACTTAAGTTGTTCGCTTTGTAAAACGGATTGGGCAACTGTAGAGCCGCTTTTATCACTTTTCCGTGAAAGATGGTTTCTGGCTGAAAATGTTGCTACCAAGATCAAGCTGCAGATATGATCCTGGTATGACCGCTTCAACCTAAGATCGTATATATACAGCCTAAGGGCTGGAAGTGGTGAAAAACATTTTTGAATATTAAGTTATTTAGACATCTAATGAAAGAAATAAATTAAAATAGCAAACCTTCACTGCAGAAAACTTTTTCAACTCCTGAGAAGCGCACCAATTCCTTCATAGTCTTCTCTATTTTGCAGTATTCACACATTGCAGTAATCATGTTAATTTTTTTGTATTCATCACAGCAGGCTTTACCGCAAAACTGATACATTTTACCCTAAAGTGAAAGAGTAACATCAAAATCAGTGCATTTAAAAAACAAAATAAAAACTTGTACTTATTGATTTCACATGGAACCATCAACTGCAAGGCCTCTTTCACATGGCTGTTTAGCCGCATACACTGGGATTCCAGCATCAAGAAACAGTGGATTCTTGCAGCTGAAATGACAGGTGCATGCAAATAAATGGCAGCTGCTCAGAGTCTGGCTGCTAAGCCTGTAGACAGTATTGACATGCTGACGGAGGCCATCGTTGTTCGCATGTACTCACACACCAAGCAGTTGCCTGTGGTTAGAGACAGATGTAATCTACATCCAGGTTCAGATATCTGTCCCTAACCACAGGTAACCACTTGGGTGTGTGGCCACATGTGAAAAGCAATGGCCCCTGTCAGCCTGTCGATATCTTGCACAGGTTAAGCAGCTGTGGATAAATCGCCAGCACCTGTCATTCTAGCTGCAAAAGTTTGGTGTATGTGGCTAAACGGCCATGTGAAGGAGGTCCAGCACTACTACATGCTTTGGACACGTCATCAACTACAACCATGTAATTTCAAAGGGGATTTCCATTTTTATTTTTTTATTAGGAATGTGGGCACACTTCACATTTTTGCAAAAGTACACATTTGTCTTCCTGCCATGCATTAGCAGAAACTGGTGCAGTCAAATTATAAGACAAGATTCACAATATAACAAATATGAATCTACATGATGAATGTAAAAAAACTGGCTGCAAATGTAGGCAACCAAACATGCCCAGACTAAATGCACATATTAGTTTCACAAAGAAACTCAAATTGTTCTCTGTATAATATCAAACATGAGTACTTATTTACTGGTTTATGGCACAGTGAACTAAAATGAGATTTCTTCCCTGTGTAAGATGCTCATTTCCCCACAGATACAATCTGTACAAGTGACAACCAGTAATATAATCTCACAGAATGCAAAACATTTCAGAATTAGCTGTATTTGGAGGTTTTCAATTTTGGAATCTGTTTACCCATATTGTGTGTATAAATGTTGTGCATACATTTTTGGATACATGAGCAAAAGCTGGGTATACAAATCTTTTTAGGTGACAAATCACTGCTATCTGTATATATCTAACATATCACGCTAAGTTTCTACCTTATAGTCCAAGAGATCTGGCTTGGTGGCAAACAACCGACTGCAATGCTGACACCTCAGCTTCGTTGAAAGACGAGAAAGGTTGTTCTGCTGTTGTGTCTGTGACTGTGCAGCTAACCTCTGAAGTCCCGCAGCAGCCGAATTGCTGTTGCTAACTGTTGAAGTAGAGGTGGTTGATGTGGCAGACACCACAGATTGTGTGCTGCTTCCAGCTTGTGTCACTGTAGCTGCATTGGCATTCATGATCACCTGGCCTTGGGAAAGAGGGACCACTGAAGAATTAACCCCAGGGGACTTGCTGAATAGATTCTGTTGGATTGAGTAAGAAAGTAAAAATCATGCTCAAGACTAAATTTATAACCATGTTTTATTTACACCATTATAAGACATCAGGAAACCTAAGCAATCAATATTCAACACAACATAGTGAAGTGTTAAAAAAAAAAAAAAAACTATAATCTCTTTACCAAAGAAAATACTAGTGTAGAGCCAGTAAATGTAGTTAAGACAAGACTCACTTGAAACGAAACTACACAGTTGTAACTGCAAAAATTTCGAATGCTCCCATCAGACATTGCCA